>NW_010404270.1:0-35540 GCF_000710305.1 Buceros rhinoceros silvestris | reverse complement strand
AGCCTGTAGCATTGCAGGAGGTTGTTGTGATGTAAATGTCAAGTGCAAATGCACTTGGCCTTGTTGAATCTCATACAACCGGCCTCAGCCCAACAATCCAGCCTGTCCAAGTGTAGGTGGGGTGACCATCAGGGTGCTCTGTGCCTCAGCTCAACAGGAAGAGCTCTGCAAGGTGCGCAAGCTCTTCCCACTGCCAAGTTCAGATGCTGTGGCCCCAGCCTGGCCTCCTCAGAGCAAGGGGACCTTTTCAAGCACATTCTTCCGCATTCCAGGTTATTAAGCCAAACTCTTCACTCTGGATAAGGCAGGCACAGCTAGGGACAAAGCAGTCTCCCTCTAGGGTATGAGACAGTGGTATGCAACACACAATGGAGCATAACCAGAACACAGACAAGTTTCGGGTTTTTTTAAAAATTAATGTAGCTTTCCCCTCCTCAGCCTCCCTTCCCCAACAAGTTCCCCTTGTCACAGGAATTACCCGCCAGAGATGCATCTCCAGTTTGTTAGGAACAGGACTGGGTGATCGGCCTTGGATGTATACTTTATTCAACAAAAAAGGCAGCAGAGGTTGGCTAAACCTATTCACAGCTAAATCTTGACGGTGGTTTTAGCCATGAAAAATTGCTGAGAAGGTTGAAGCTCTTAATTTCAACATTTCTAGAGCAGAAACTTACCTGGTTTCTAATCAAGAAATATTCCCACAAAACACACACATCTGACTGTCATTGAATTAAACCTTTAATGGTTGCCAAGTTTTTTTGAAAGTTAAAATAGTGCATAGTCCTGAGGAAAGATCTGGAGATGCTTCTCTTTCTGCGTATGCATCTAACCATGTGTTTCAAGTGTTCAAGTTTTGGGTTTTTTTCCTGTTTTATTTTCTGTTAAATCAATCTAATTTAGGAATAGGTTTCTCCCTGCCTCATCAGAGAAAACATGGCACATTTTAGAGACAATTGTCTAAATAATAAATATGGTAAAAATTGTAGTAAAGCCCCTTCTGACTTCAACTTGCCATCAAACTGGGTTTACATGGAGTAACTGCACATTAGTACTGGAAGTTCCCAGACTTTTTCAGTTCTAATAGTCTATCTGGCCATTTTATCTTCCCCCCAGTAAATGAAACACAGCAAGCCACTCTTTGTGTACTTTTGTTTCCAGGGAAATTTATCTCAAGTAATGTGGTCTCACCAAGTGGGCCCTTGCTAGTCTTAGTGAAGGACAGAGCTACCAAGGCAGCTTAGTTTCTTTCTCTGTGGCAACATTTGCAGCTGAGACTGACTAAAATGAGGGGCAATCTGAGGAGAAACGGGAGGATGAAGGAATTCTATCAGATTTTGGGAAAAACAAATAGATATACTGATGTAAAAAAAAATGCAGTATATAGTTTTAAACAATAATTTGTTACTTACAAATCACACATAATCAAATCACACAACTTGTTATAGACAACATTAAAAAGCTTTTACCAATGCCTGTTTTCTTTGCTTGTGATTTTGGTTTTCTTATTAAAAAAACCTTGAGACTCAGCTTAAATATGACTTGTGTTAGCACAAGTTTATTACAAACACATGAAAGTTTATGTGAATGTGCCAGTCCTGTTGGCATCATGATTGAGTGTACTTAACAAGAAAGAGGATGAAATAAATTTTTAGATGTTACATACTCCCCATAAAGATGAAAACAAGCTAAAGAAGTGGGGGCAAAAGCTGAATTTTAATGAAAAGTATTTTAAATGTCACCTACATAATGCAGTTCTTCATTGATGCTTGACAGTAACTAGGTAATGATGACTAGGGTGTGATAAGCTGTGATAAGCTCCTGTTGGGTCGAGAGAGGTTTTTAAGGACACTCAATATGAGGGTGTGGCCCATGGGGGCTGGCATTTCTGGGCACTGAGTATTTTCTTAGCATTGACTGGGATCCAGGGAGCAGTGGGGCACTGCAGCCCTTTTGTTTTTCTGAGAATAATGTGCATCTGTGGAATGGCTGGGGAAAGAATGAAAATATGAAGCCTTCACAGGAAAGTCATGCTTTCTGGAAGAAAGCAAGCCTCTGTCAAAGCAGCGAGGTGAGGAGAGAGGTTTAATTTTGCTGTAAGAAATGTTTTCAGGGAAGCTGGTTTAGGTTGTGTAGCTTTTCATAATACCATCTCTCGTGGAAGACCTGTTGCTGCTTTCAAGTGCGAGCTTTTGAAGTGCAAGGAGTTTAATTTCTTTCCCAGGAGATAGGCAAAAAAGTCTAGGCATAAAAGCTAACAAAGGTTTATTTATGAATAATGGAATAAATAGCGTGAGTAACTAACATCATGTGGACAAGTCTGTGAGCCAAGAGTGATGGCTTAAGTGTTTGACTAAGCTGAAAAGAGAAATTGCATCATCAAATCTTGACTTTTAGCAGAAAAAGCTACATTTGACTCTGCAAGATTGAACTAGAATGCTGAAAGCAAATGGAATTTTCCCATGATTCATTTGAATTTTTGCTTGGATTCTTTCCAATCTTCTCATCACAAAGGAATGTATTTAAATATATACAAACATATATTTTATAAATATAAAACTATATATTCATTGAAGTGTACTTGCATATATTGCGAAGTGCATGCTTTCCTCTCTTCCGTAAACAGGGCAGATTAGACACTTTCAGAAAAAGCACATCCATAACTCTGCTTATTTGTGAGAAACAATTACGAAGTGATAGATGCAAAGATTATTTAATGGTGGTGGATGCAGTCAAATGTATCAATCAATATGCATTATCACACTGTGCAACTAAATGTGTAAGTGTAAAACGATTACAGCAAAGTACTAAGATATATTTCAAAAAAGGTAAGAAAACATTAAAGCATAAGACTGGAAAAGTCCCAAAAGGATTGGCATAAGTTAATGGAAAAAGTTGCGCCACGTCTCAAAGTATATGTGAAATAAGAAATTGAAGATAATGGTCATGTGAGTCTTTATTGGGAACCCTATTTCTTCCAACTAAAACTACATTACTGAATATTGAACAGTAAATCACATTACAGAGTCTCTTCATATTGCTCTACCGTCATAAAAGTGGCTCGTTAAAACTTTATTTTCGTATTCAGTGTTGCTGGTGTACTCTTTATTTACAGTAAATAAAACACGTGCTGGGTTTATAACCAAGACCATTAGTGCTGTATAAAGTGATAGTTGTGTGGTTGAGTTTCCTCTGAAGTAACACGCACGTGACATTGCCAGGTATATGTTCATATGAATAGCAGATGTGAAAGTGCAAACTCAAGTTACCATTTTTAGTGTGGTTTCATAAAAAACTGGCAATGTATGGAATGGTTAGAGACACCATTTATTCTGATCCCTGAAAATGTGAACTCCTTGTTTAAAATCCCCCTCATGCCATTCAAGAGGGAGAAAAATCCAGATTCTACTAATTTGCTCATTATTATATTTTGGATGCTTCTGAAATCTGTAAATTTCTCCTCCATCTTACACATTCAGAATAAATACTTCCTGTTTCCTGAGCATTTGTCCTTCTTCCACTGCTCATACCGAGAGGAAGAAGCGTCAGCCTCCTGTGCTTCAGAGCCCCTTCCTCTTCATCAGGGCACTCCGTGTGTGCAAGAGTGTGCTCCCCAGTGCCTTTCTGGTCAGGATCTCCAAAAATTGTTTGCAGGACTGCAATCTCTTTAAGAAAGATTAAACATTCATCCCTTAATGTAAGTGTATAATCTGAATAAAAAATGAGACTCCCCGTTGAGATTTATGGTAAGAAAAAGGTGCTTCCCTGATGTAGTTCACTGAATGCTCGGACAGACATTTGGAAGCAGATGAGTCATATCCTAGAGTGCTTGAAAGGCAATCTGAAAGATTGCTTCAGCCCTGAATGCCTGCAGTTGAGTGGTAAGTGTCCCACAGCAGTGTCTCTTTCCCCCTAGTTGCCCCCTTGGCAGAATACCATCCGCCTTCTTTGGGAATGCTGCTAGTGGTGGATCAAATCCTGAAGATATCCTTTTGCAACCAGGGGTGAACTTGAACTATTATTTCCTGAAAAATAGCCACATTCAGGTCATTCTCTCAAACTTCAAGGACCATAACAAAAGGACTTATCCTAGTGGCAATTAACTGCAAGGTGGTTTTGCTTTGGACAACATAGGAGAGGGCAGTAGTCACAGAGCATGTTCATAATGATTAGAAAGAAATGAGGGTGCTACCCCTATGGAAACAAAAGAACAAGGAAATATATAATGGTCGATTCAAACAAGTCCACAAAATCTTTTTGTTGAACTAACACAACTTTAAAATAACTTTCTGTGAAAGCTCAGTAAATTCAGTAATTTATTCAGTAAAAATAAAAACTGGCATCTTCAGGAGAATTGCAGGAAGGCTTAGTGAGTTTGCTTTGGAGCATGTGATACTGATGTCATTGGACAGGCTGGGGATAACTCGAGCGGATGTGTGAACTTTCCTAAGGGCACAGCAAATTATTGTTTCCAGATGGAAAGACATGCTTCAGAAAATAGTTTCTGGACATAACTGCTGATGAGCCAGGTAGGCAATAAATGCTGAAATGAGAAGATGACTGCTAGGGTTTCAGGTAGTGTCTTGGGTTAAGGCTTGGTTAATGGCTGGCATTATGCAAAGGACAGATGCTCTCTATTAACCCCTCTCCCTATCCAAAGGGGAAGAGAAAGGGAATAAGGGAGAGGGATGTATGGATTGGAAAACTAAAACTGTTTTAATTGCAAAAATATGCTGTTACCTTCAGAAAGTGCAGTCACTTAGAACAGACTGAGCTGAAAAGTAAAATCACTGAAGAGAATTATCTTCTAACTCAAACCAAGACATTCCACCGCTTATTCCATACCATTTGCATACCATCACTAGTTTATAATTTCTTTCTACAGAAATGTGTGTGGACTACATGTATTACATTTGCACTCCCCCTACTCACTTTTGGATCTGAGACCCATCTGCTCGGACCAGACAACTGCTCACAGTAGACTGGAGCATATTTCCTCCTCCTGGAAGAACTCTCTCTTCTATATATTTTACCTTGTAACTGATGTACCCGTGTATGTAGGGCAGAGATAGGTTTTCCATCCCATCTATTCATACTCATGCAGGATAGACCAGAGGGGACCTTGTGACATGTATTGTTCCTGATCAGCTGGTCTCACAGAAGACTGTCTTCTCTTAAGGGCTGCAATGTGTGTCCACTTGGGGGAAGAGCAGAATTTGTTCTCCCTTCTGTCAACAGTTTTTCAAACAATTTCTTGGTTTCCTTAGCTATTTCCTCCAGAGCCAATACCTGGGCCTGCAGCAGACCAGAGAGACTGTCTGCCTACTGTTGTAGTCTGTGAGCCACTTCAGTCACAGTTGGTATCTGCTCATCTCTTCCCTAAATCACTTTTGACTACTGACATTGATGGTGCACTCTGTGCAATCTCCCGCAACACAGGTCACTGGCACGGCATGGCACCAAGATCTACAACTGCTCCCCTGTCACTATAAATCATCTGTTACACAGCTAATTCTCTCAGGTACTTAATACCTTGTTCCATGACGGTTCATTTGCTTGGTATTCAATACCATCCTTAAATGCATACTGGGTTCTCACAGTTGACAAGAGTTTGTTCTTACTCACAAGTACTTTGTTAATGTCTCTGTCTCTTGCCAGGGATCCCAGCTGCTGGACTTCCCTTCCGTCCAAGTCTATGGCATCAGCCCCAGCATCCCAGCATTGGAGCAACCAAGTGGTGTTTCATTTTCATGACAGCTAAAGTCCTTTCTCACATTTCGCAACTCCTACATGGATAATGGTTGGATGATTTCCTCTTGTTCTGCACTCTCCTCCTCTGATAAGTTTGCTTCAGAAGGATCCGCTTGAAAAGGACCTGTTTATTACCATCAGACATGGGGGATCACGTATTTTAGGTGTTTTTTCCCAGTCACAGGGGCATTGACGTCCACATCTGGTTCTGAATCCTTCTCTGATGAATTTGCTTTAGAAGGGCTTGCTCCTTCACCTGCTGCTGGGTGAAATGGTCTATATGGGTGACACAACTGTTCAGGCTGCTTCTTTTTTTTCCTTAAAGGGGCAACTTGTATTGGTGTTGACTGAGTGAGAGTGGCCACAGTGGATGGCTGTGTAGCTGCAGTGTTGTTTCGAACAATATTTGAACAATAGATTTTGGCAATCTATTAGGGCTCCTATTGTGCCCCATGTTGGGCGCCAATAAATCTGTCATGGGTTAAGGCTGGGCCAACCACTAGACAAATGGCAGATGCTCTCCATTAACCCCTCTCCCTTCCCAAAGAGGAAGAGAAAGGGAATATGGGAGAGAGATCTACAGATTAGAAAAGAAAACTAAAACTGCTTTAATTAAAATAATAACAATAAAAATAAATATGTTCAAATAAGGCGGGGCCAACCACTAGACAAATGGCAGATGCTCTCCATTAACCCCTCTCCCTTCCCAAAGAGGAAGAGAAAGGGAATATGGGAGAGAGATCTACAGATTAGAAAAGAAAACTAAAACTGCTTTAATTAAAATAATAACAATAAAAATAAATATGTTCAAATATATACAATACTAACACTGAACTCAGCCCCTCTGACGGCAATTACATCACTGTCACCACTAATGCTTCAGGGCAGGCACTGGGGAAGGCCCAGATTGGGCTCAGCAGCAGATGGGAACTGGATTGTGGAAGTGCACCCAGGAATGCACAGATTGGGATTGAAGGCAGAACGGACAGAGTCCTCCTCAGACACCTGCCATTGAAGAAGAGAGCTTGACCCTTGTGATCCCTCAGCTTTACACCAAATGTGACATCTATGGGATGGGACACCTTGCTGGTCAGTTCAGGGTCACCTGTCCTGTCCGCTCCTCCCCACAGGCGCAGCCTCTCATTTATTGCACCCCCACCGTGGCTCACAGGATTGAGCAGTGACCTGGGTCTGCACAGGAGCCTTTCTGCACACCAACCCCAGCAGTAACTGTCAACATCAAGTGTTATCACTGCTAGAAGCAGACACTGTCTGCAGAAACATGCCATTAACTGCAGAAAGTGCCATCACTTAGAAGAGACTGAGCTGGAAATTAAAGTCACTTAATGGAATTACTTCTAACTCAAACCAGGACAGGCAGACAAGGGCCTCCTGCAGTCTAGATGGCAAAGCACAGCACCAAGGCAGACAAAAGCAATCCAGTGTAAATAATTCACTTGCTGAAAGCAATGACCAGTCTTGTGCTGAGAAATTTTTGGTAATTTTAGACAGAAATCCTTTTACATTGCTGTTGCTTTTGGCAAGTCCCCTCTCATCTTTGCTGTCCTTTTTCATCAGATCACATGAAGCAGCATCTGATGTGTGTGCTAAGAAAGGTGCTCAGGCAACTTGAATAGTCAGGGAGAGCTATAATCCTGGAAAACGTCAGGGTGATGGGCAATCAGTGGCAGGGCTCATATACAGGGCAGCTGGAGGAAGGAAGTGAGTGGGCCCTAAATGCAGGCAGAGCTGGAACATTGCTGTGGTAAACTGCTTCTTCATGGAAGGGGAGGCACAAGCCTCATCGAGAGAAGATATTTAACCCTTGAAATTCAAACTGCGTTGGCACTGATTATCAGCTGTCCTACTGATATCTATATGGTAGGATCTAGCAGATCAAGATCTGTCGGTTTTTTTTTTTCTAACCCTGTTACAAGGGCAGCTGTTTTCCCAGAGCATACACATTCCAGGAGAGCAGTTTCACTTCAAACCCTCCAGCAATGTCAGGTGAGCAGACCTTAACGGTCCCACATAGTTTCTTAACATTTCCCTTATTAATTAGATGAAATCACCGATCATTAACTGGCAGCTCCCAAGTGTGACTGGAATTTTCCTAAGCTGACAAGAGTATAACGAGCACCCTGTGAGCTCTTCCTCAGCCAGGCACATTCCCACTTGAAAAGTCAGTGGTACAACGAGTGTGGATGGCGGCCAAGAAAGGACAGATTAAGCATTGTCTGCCACAGATTGTTTAGCGCAATTTTGCAAACTCTTCAGATTTAAGTAAACTCATAAATTTAATCCAGGTACACATCAATGTATTAGAATTTCAGCTGGCCCCTAAAAAAAAAAAAAAAATCCCCATTTTTCTTTTGTCCCCACTTTTAAAAAAGAAAAAAAAGATAGCTTCTAAAAGTACAAGGGTTGTGAATTACAATTTTAATGAAATCTTGCTTTCTCACCATACAACCAGCATTATTAAATAAATTCTTTATGACGATGCATGCTTTATGGGTTTTAGATGAATATAAATTGAAATTTCATGCGCTGCAGAGAAAAGTAGACATTCAGGAAAAAACGCGATGATAAATGTTATAATAAATGATAAATGAATAATGCAAACAGCATTATTCCCGAATTGCTGACAAGTATTTCAAACTGGAATGGAAACATCCACACCCACTGGGACTGGTGCACTCCAATGCTCATACGAACAAGATTACAATTCATTATTTGAGTCCATAAAGATAATCGGGTCCTCCACCCTCTAATTCACAAGTCAACTACTGTCAACTACTTTTCCCAGCTCTGGGGCTTCAATCTGCATTAGTAATTAACATTGCAACTAGACTAACAATTGCAAAGTTTTGATCAAATTTAACAGCTATGTATGATACTACAATGGAATCAAGTGGTTAAGAAAAATTTCTTTCCCCAAAATCCTTTACTAATACCTTCTCTGCTCTTCACTCTCTTAATAATTATTCTGTAGGAATGGTAATTCTGTAGGAGGCTTAGATCAATGCTGGCATAAAGCAAATGTCTGGGCTAAGCACTTCTTGCCTAGTCATGAACAAGGCCTTTGGTGTTCCTTGACAAGAATGGGCTGATGTGTTTCCTTCATTGCTATTCTCATGGCCATTGTTCTAGGGGTGAGGTCCCCCATGACATCAGCAATGACTCACCATATCGCGGGCATGTTTGGAGAACACTAGCCCATGACCCGGCAGGGATAGCAGAGTCTTTTTTTTAACTCTGGCGCCTGGGGTAGATGGCAGCACAGGACAGAGAGTGACAGGGCCAACAAATAAATCCTCTGCTCTTAAGATGTGTCTGCATAGACTTCTCTGTTACGGCTAGTTCTTTGATCTCTGTGTAAGTCTAGGGTTTAGTGCTGAAAAGGTGCTTTTAACATAGATTTGTCTCTGAATGTAGTTCTGCTTTTAACAGAAGCACTGTCAGTCTGCAAGCTCTATGGGCATATCCAGCTGGGAAGGTGACTTCGACTGACTGAAATAAACCACCAGAGCATAAAGTTTGTCACTAGTGCCTGCAGGCTGAGCATGTTAACCTACTTACAGCTCATGGTGTCAGTAAACTTGTCCAACTCAGCCTGTCTTTTAGAGGGCATGCAGTAGTGTGCTCTTCTGTCATTCTTACAGATGTTTGGGATTTTGCTCTGTTTCCTTGCTCACCATCTCTTTTGTGTTGGGTAGGACTTGGTTTTGTTTGGTCTGGTGTTTTTCTCAGATCTGCAGCTGCTCTTTTAAACAGGGCAGTGTTATGAGTGGCTTCTAGTATGTTTGTATTGAGATAAATCAATAAAATATTTGTAAGTTACATAACTTTCGCTAGTGAGCCCAACTGAATCAACACTATTTACTTCAATTGTGTTTTCTATTTCTCCTTTTTAATCACATACAAGCAGAGGACGGTCCTGAGGCACAGCTGTCAGGCACTGCTCCTTCCCCACTTGGCTGCCACAGCCCAGAGTGGTGCACATACACTCCTTCCATCACATCTGCACCGACCCTTTCTGGCTCCAGCTGAAACCCACGCCTACCTTTCTGTAAGAAACAATCCTTAACATACATAGCTGCTACTGAGTCTGTCCAGCTATTGCAGCATGAGAATGCTCTGTGTAAACAAGGGTGAGGAACATGCCAAAAGTTTTCTTTCCATGGGAGGTAATGTTGACCTTTGATAGAGCAAATAAGGGGCAACACAAACCACTTACTTTTCTAGGCTGGCCATACTGCAGCTCTATCAGCACCTTCCAGGTCACACGGCACATATTTCCTCATTCCTCTTGCCCCTGTGCTACTAGATAATTTCAAGCAGGTGGGAAGGAAGCACATTTTGGATTCTTCTCTGTTATCTGCATGGATGTGAATGCAGTATTTTCCATGAAGGTGCTCCATTAACTAGCCCCAGATGTTAGATGATTCATTATGTTACAGACCCTTAGCTTAGTGACTTATCTCCTCTTCTTACATATTCAAATTAATTTCCAACTTTTACTACATCTTAATTTTTACTGTAATAGATCAAATTTAACAGCTATGTATGATACTACAATGGAATCAAGTGGTTTAGAAAAAATTCTTTCCCCCAAATCCTTTATGAATACCTTCTCTGGTCTTTTACATTTTGGTCCATTATATTTTGTAATATTACAAAAATGTATTATTTGTCTCGATTACAAAGAAAAACAAATATACACCTAACCCAGAATTACAGAATAAGTCTTTCTTTCCCCAAGAGATTTCTGGATTCAAAACTGAGAATCAGACTCTACTGTTTGTAATTTTAACTCCAGTGCAGAAACAAAACAGGGAAAAGGGAATTAATTGGATCCCACATTGGATAATAGGGAATGTAATAAGGGCAGCAGCTCTTCTAGTATCTGCCTATCATGACAAAGTGGAGAGGTCACACAAGCAGGTGCCTGAGTGAGTGGGAGCTTCTCTTATAACAGTTCCTGAGAAAAACTGTAGATTTTGGCAAATCTGAGACCAGAACTTGTTCTACAACCCTCGTGGATCCTGATGAGGGAAAACAACTGAAAACAAAATGAACAAAGGAGAGAGTCATTACTGTAAGTTTTTTCTGCTACAACTGAGCAGATTTATCTGAAAATTATAAGGTACTGCAGGTTTCTCAAGGCTATAAATCCTTCCCCAAAGCCATGTGCAAAGCCTTGGAAAATTATAATGTTGCAATTGGGTTTAACAAGCCAAAAAAACCCAGCCAGTGAGTCACTGACTACACAGTACATATTCTTAACTGTGAAGGATGCATAGCAGCACACTGAGAAATACATCAGAGGAATAACCAATTATTAAAGCATATGTGTAAATAAGTTTTGCCAATACGTCTAATAATCTTTAAAATTGTTCATAAAATCATTTAGCTTGGAAAATACTCTTATGAACATCAAGCCCAACCATTAACCTAACACTACCAAGTCCACCACTAAACCATGTACCTAAGTGCCATGTCTATTCAAAATAAAGGATCTCTCGTTGAACACCACTTTTTATTTTTTCATTTATTTTTTTTAAAGGAAAGCTATGTACATGGCTGACATGAGTCCACTGCAAAGGAAACCATTCTAGCTGCCCCACAAGACTTTTGAAATTACCCTGATGGATGCAAAACTGTTAGGTCAGCAATTGAAAAATGCTAAGCAAAATAATGGTATCTTTTGTGTCAGTTTATCTCTATATGGAAAGCTTGTAACTTTAGAATTACTGTCTGAATTAGAATATTGACTCTCCAAGAAATTTATGAAGCACAGTAATATTAGAAATGTGACATAAAGTGGGGAAAAAACCCCAACAAAACCACGCATCCAACCTCTTCACTCTTGACTTAATACAAGTGCCTTTACTTGGAATCTCAGCAGTCAGTAAGAATTTACAATCATCTTTAATTAAGAAGACTTTACGGCTGCATCTGGCTGTTGAAGACAGCTAAGGGGCAATAACAAGCACCAGCTCACTGCTCGTCCATGATGATTAACCTCTGTCATACTCTGGTATGCCCTTGGTCTATGGCACCTGGTATGGGGGTTGGGAGGGCAAGACGACCAGGGTGCCCCACCTAAGCTATGGTGTGGATGAGATTACTTCAGGTCTGGCTCCCTCCAGATCACACGATCCCCAGAACTGCCCAGCAGATTCAGTCCTAGGACTGCCCTGTGTACCTTCCATGACCCACCCCAGGGCACACACTGCTCATCCGCATGGGTGTGTGGGGCAAGGGCTGCAGAGTACAGCAACCAGATGGCAACACATGGTCCCTGCTCCATCAGCACAGATGCAGCCAACATTAATTCCCTGTAAGCTTTTCATGGCAGGAAAAAAAAATCCGCAAACAGTACTAATTAGAGACTTGAGCATTTACAAGTGCATAGTAGTATCCTTCCTTTGCCAGTAACTGGTTGTGGGTGCCCTGCTCAACCACCCTGCCATTCTGGATCACTGCAATGATGTCTGCAGTCTGTATGGTTGTCAGGCGGTGAGCAATGACAATGCAGGTTCGACCTTGCCGGGCGTTATCGAGAGCTTTCTGGACGATCTGCACACAGATGTCATGAAAATGCTGTTAGCACCTGGAAAGCCTTCACTTGTCATAGGAATCACAGTTGATTTCTTACTCTTTGTTATCACCTGAATGTATCTCCCACAGATATACAAGTCAGTGCACACACAAGACACTTACTCAACAGGGTTTCTCACTGAGGTCATGAAACTGATGAAATGAGCATGAGACATTGAGAGGTGGGTTCTTGGGCATCCAGTTTGGGTCAGACCACAAATTCAGTATTTACCATCAAAAATGCTAATAGGATTTACCACCAAATACAGCTAATGGGAAGACAGCTGAAGACTATCAGCTGCCCATGCTGTTTTCTACTTGAAGTTTTGGATTTTTCTACTCATCTATTTAGTAGATATGCACAGCTTCCCAATGTGGTTCAATTCACAGCTTGCAGCTGGAAAACTTACCACGATACACCTACTCTGTTGTTTCACAGCCGAGCATTTGCAACATGTTTGAATTGATTTTGACAGAAAGCAACTAACCTTGTACACGGACATACGTATTTCACATAAGAATCATTCCTCACCTTTTCACTTTCTGTGTCAAGAGCAGAGGTAGCTTCATCCAGAAGGAGAACAGCAGGATTACGAACCAGAGCCCGGGCGATTGCTATTCTTTGTTTTTGACCTCCAGAAAGCTGTGTTCCTTTCTCACCTACTCGAGTATTATATTTCTGGATGTTTAAAATTAAAAAATAAGGCCTGTGAATATTCTTAGAGAAGGAAGATTGGAAAAGCAAAGTTTTATACCTGGCTATAAAAATGATTAGGTATTTCCACCTTGAAAGCAAATAATTATGCAAATGGTTTAATAAAGGTAAGGTTTTATAAACAATTCTGCTATAAACACTTATACTTACAGCCACCCCTATTTATATCCTGTCTGAAAATTTATTTTCCCAAAGACTGGAATAGGTCTTGAACGACACCACCACTGATATGGTGGTGTGGTGTCCACATATCTGCCCATGAGTATATTATCATAAGAATAACTAGAGATTTAATACTTACTGACATATAAATGAAGAACTCGATACTCTGTTACTTGTGAATAAAGAGTCCCAGATGTCATTAGTTGTAATGAAGATGAAATATTTTCAGCACCATTACATCATTTTCGAGTTACACAGAACTACAGTAAAAGCAAACTATCAAAGCATTTTTCCCTCTTAGAACCAAATTATTTACAGGAATGAAGGTCAAATGCCATGTCATTCACTTTTGAATTATTGCTCATCTGTATTTGTGAAGAAACACTCCCTGTGCATGCCCATCAAGTTAGAAATAAAGCATTTATAGATTTACTGAATTATTTTAGGAAAAAAAAAATCATGTTTCTCAGAGTAACTTGAGAAGTTTCAGCTGTTAAAGCAAAAAAATGAAAAAAAAAATATGAGGACTTATTTGTACATAGAGTGTCCTCTTATTTTCCCCCACTTCATATTCTGCTTTGTCTAACACTCTATCAATTGGAATTTTTTGACACATTGGCTTTTTTTGACACAAACTCAGAATGATTTTAAGCTTAAAACACACTGACATTTTATATCATAAATGCTATATTTTGTCATACTACGGGAAACAAAAATGTTTATTTTTAATTTGATCTATGTAAGTGAGCATTATTGAGATATTTCCATATCATTCCAAATATCTAATCTTACTGTGAAGAGAAGATCACTGTCTCTTACCTCTGGAAGTTTTTCAATGAAAGTATGGATATTTGCTGCTTCAGCTGCTTCTTCAATTTCCTCCTGACTAACCACCCTACTGTTGTCTCCATATCGAATGTTTTCAGCAATGCTGCAGTCAAACAGAATAGGCTCCTGTGACACCAGGCCCAGTCTAGACCTCAGCCATCGTAAATGCAAAGATCTGGTATCAAATCCATCTGCTAACTAGAAAAAGCAACAGAAAAATTATGCCAAATTGACTACAGAGCTCATCCAGATACACACTGTAAACAAGAAACACAAATTGCAAGATGAAGCCTGTTGCGTGTTACATTCCCAGCTGAAATCAAGTAAACTTTGCATGCAAAATGAAAAAAGAACCAGCAGTATAAGTGAAATACTTCCATTTCATTAGTTTTTAATTTTGTGTGTGTTTTTGCTTCCATTTCCCCAGCAGAGAGAAACAGAGCGCAGATCACAGGCTGCTTAGCAGTCCTTCCAGCCCCGCTGACTACCAGAAGCACCAGGAACCACAGGGGAAATCTTATCCTTAAGAAACTGAACACAACAATAGTCTCAGCTGTAGGCCTTCAACTCAATCTTAAAACCTGCAAGGAGGTTTCTTCGGACTTTCTGCACCTGTTAAAGGGGCCTGGATCAAAAAGCCCACTGCAACTTTCTTAGGGTGATGCAGTAGCATCACTGTGGAATGACATTTGCATCATCTGAAGCATGTATCTACGTCCCTGATGTGTGAATTCCTATCAGTGAGATGTCTTACCCATTGGCAAGTGAGTGACACGAATGCTATGTCCCTGTGTGATCGGGCTGTGAGCAGCTTTGGAGAGGCAATGCAGTCTCACAAAGCCATCCTCTTCCCTGGTGAGATCTGTGCCCTGAATTAGCTCATGGTGCCAGCGTGGGTGCCTGTGCTGGTATGTGTGGCAAATGCAAGGGACAGGCTATGACAGGGGTCTTGAGCTTGTCTACAGCTCCACTGGAGCCACAACTTCAGTAACTCACACCTCTAAAAAAGGCATCTGGTCAGGCATATTGGCAGGATAGTTTAAAGCCTCTGAAACCTTGGAAGAGAAAGAGTTCTGAAGATTTAATTGTTATTAATAGCCACTCAAGTCTATATTTTTACCACTTGTCCTTCCACAGGGTCATAAAATCTCTCCAAGAGCTGAATGGATGTGCTTTTGCCACAGCCGCTGCTTCCTACTAATGCCAGTGTCTGTCCTTTGTTAACCTTCAGGTTGAGTCCTTGCAAAACTTGAACTTCTGGCCTTGTTGGATATGCAAAATGGATGTTTCTGAATTCAATGTTGCCTTCAAAATTGCTCTGAAAAGTAATAGAGAGTTCACATGCTCAAATTAGCATTTATTAGCTTTAACTATAATACTTGTAAGACTTAGGTTTTAAAGTGAGAGAACTGACAAGAAAGTTTGGGAGGCATTTTTTCAGAACTGTTTTTCAAGTTCTTGTAAGTTACATATTGGATTGAGTGTAGAATTATTTATGGGTTATCTGCAGAGCCTTCTGGAGAAACCTCTTGTATCTATTTTTCACTTCACCTTTGAAACGAAAATCTTTAGACAAACAAGCGATGTTAATATTGTTCATTTCTGACACATGTGATTAGGACATTTCTATTCTCGATATAATCTACAGCATTTGCTTTCTCGATCTCATGCTGCAGGTAGCACGATTTGAACAAGTGTAACACAAGGTCAAGATCAGCTATTAAGATAGCAAAGCTAAACTCTTCGTGAGTGATTCACAGGCATGTAGGACAAGCTGTGAGCCAAAAATCAGTGATAGCTGTTAATTAGCCATTCTAACCAGGCCAATTCCTTAGCAGAAGTGGAAGAAAGGGACTTGCCTCTCCTATTGTTTGGGGTAGGAGCCAGCCCTACATATTTAGCAGCAGCACTGCAGCTCTCACAGCAGCTGATGATCTAATTTCATGGGCTCAAAGCTTTGCTTTGCTGAAGTAGCAGGCATCACTGGTATTTGAGTCAGGTCTATACTAGAAATATTTTCATTTAAATTTTATTTTACCAGGCACTTTCTGCTAAATCTTTCAATGTCTGTGCTGGAGGACTCTGGTACAATAAGATAGGTAAGTGTGTTTGTACCTTTAAAGGCTGAAAATTCCATGTATAAACTTAGTTATGGAAACTGGATTATGGTTTCCTGAGTAGGGGCTATTATCTAAAATCTACATTGGAAGCTCATTTTAAACTTAGATGGATCCTTTTAGATCATGTAAACTGAAAGCATTTCATGCAGAAATTTGACAAGTGCTGAAGTCAGTTTCATTTTGGTTTAGACATGAGAGGATTTTAAATTTTTTTTAAAAATTAAAAAATAATAAGTCACTGCTACTTATTTATGGCTTTTTTTGACACCCTAAAATAATATGAAGCTATGAATACAGCCGCAGACAATAAAACAATACTAATTTAGCATGTTTCAACATTTTTTCTGAAAAAAAAACCCAACCAAAACCCATGCAAAACAACAACAACTACTACAAAAAACATTACCAATTTTTCCCCTTCTTCACTGGAACTGTTAATTAGAGGTTTTCTGTCCAAAAGTTGAAAGATTCTTTGGGCTGACACTTTAGCTTTGCCATAATCTGGTGCTAGTGAAGCAGACTGACCAGCATTCATAGCTGCAAACATGACAGAAGAGAAGACTCTAAAACCAAAGACAAAGCATCATTCATTTCAGGTAGAATACCACATCTTTTTTCTCATGTGTAAAATCAACCTTCAGAATAAGGATTTTTAGCATCCCTAGACTGACATTTCTGGAGCTCCTCAACCCCCCTACATGTCATTCAGTATCAGAAATCCTATTTGTTACTATAATTTATAGATGACTAGTGTGTCACATTACTCCTCTACTTAATACCCTCTGCCTGAAAGAAACATTAAACAGCAAAGACTTGCTGTAGGTGTGCTGAGCGTGACCACACACTTGCTGCTTTACTGCCTGAATACGCAGCTTTCCCCAAAGCCTCTCATCTGCCCAAACTGCACTTCTAGCCAGACTGAATTCCTGAATGCCTCTGCCCCATTACCTCTGTAATTTGATGGAGTAATTTGCATGCCCTGAAATCACTGTCCATGTATTGAATTTTTAAAAAGTATTTTATAAAGTATACTCACATAAATACATTTTCGAAGTTGCTCAGACAGTGGGCAATGAGCCATGCCCCAAACCTGAAGACTGCTGCATCAACAAAATAGTTTGCACACTGAGATACTCCATAGGTAAATCCATAGAAAGGGGCTTTTGTCAGAGAATCTCTGATAAAGGAAGAGATTTTCCATAAATAACTTGCAAAAGAGAAACAGCAGACACTGGCTTGGGGATGGTCAGATTTCCGGGTTAAAGTTTTCAAGCAATACAGCTCACCATCTGAAAACACAACAAATCAGCCCAGAACACATGCGCACTCACAACCAAACAGACCCTAAAAGTACCCTACATCGTGACATAGAACTGCCCTTAGGACAGAAAGCATTGAGATCCTTCATCCTCAGTTATGCTATATTGAATGTCTGTCTTTGTTTTTCTACAGCAAGGCAGGTCGCTAGAGCAGTTAAGTAATAAAATTTAACAACTACCACGTATGACCTTTTTTATTAAGAAAACAAGCAGGCTCCAGACCAGTCTAAGAGCCACCTGCGGGCTTCGATCAGGTCTTCCCATCTGAGCAGAGACCTTTCATTCCAATCTGGAATAGAGACATATCACTGCGTATCCCCTCAAGGATTCAGACTAAGCCTCTATTTCTCAGTCTGTCTTTCTGGAGAAGTTTCATGTTGTGTAGCTAATTGAATGCATACTAAATCAGAGTCTGGAGGACTCGCTGCCTCATGGCTTAAGACGCTCTCTGAGGAAACTGAAATCTCCTTTCTAGTCTGAGCTGTAAAGCAGTGACTTGTGACAATCCAGGCTGAGCACCTGCCTATATCTGGGGTATTACCAGTTCATCACATGCTGAATTTTAACAGTGTTTTGGCTGAGGACGGATTATACAATGCCTTCAATGTCTTCAATGCCTTTGTTTACGTTAGTTACCTTGAAGGATGAAAGAAATAAATTATATTTTGGGCTATTTTGTTTAAATAAAATGAAGCTAGAAAAATCTGGCATGGTGATTCAAATGTGTTTCAGTGGAGACAGGTCAATGGGATGTAGTGGGTCAAAGGGGAACATATGAAGTTCATTTCAAGGTTTCAAGTCATATCAGGGGAATAAAACTGGTTTATCTTATAAATGGTACGGTATGGGAGTTAACTATCAATCCTGAGTTAATTACTATCAGTGCAATACACTGAAATGGGGTTAACGTATATCCTACATTCTTGGCATACACAGGCAAACACAATATTCTGTAACACAAATGCAGAGAATGCTGTTTGTAAAGTGTTTGCATAATGAAAAGGCAAATCCTGCAAACATTTTCTTCACTCACATTCAAAAAGATGTGTATTAAAACACACCAAGTGAACAAATTTCAAAACCATGTAAACAGCTATTGACATCCTTCCCTGTCTTTTGGGTATTGGATAGTTTGCAAGAAATGTATTTGCGATTAATCTGAAAGACTAAAATATACAAATAAAGAATTATTAAAGAAAAAAGATCCTACCTATATGGGCCATTCAAACTAGTAATGTATCTTTCATAAAATGCTTCTTCCCTGGTCAGTGAAGCTACAGTTCTTATGTTTTCAACTGATTCTGTTGCAATCTAAATTGGGAGATAAAACAAATGAAAGGTAATCCTTTACAACTCCAACCTACAACATATCTCCTAAACATTCAATCTGTTCTCTAGCATTTATTATTTTAGATCAGAAAGTGCTTGCCTAAGAGAGGAGATCAAGGTCTATTACCAGGTGAAGGAAAGCCCCAAGCAATGAGATTATTCAACTCACAGTCACAAGACAGAGCTGGCAGTGGGAAGTGCCAGCGGTCGCTGCCCTAACCCATGTGTTTATTTTATGGCGGAATGAAAAAGCAGCGACGTCAGGGCTCAGTAGCTCAGCCCGGCACAGCACAGAGCAGAGCTACACTGCTCACCCTAGGCACAAGACACATGAGTGTTGGGGCTGCTGCTGTTACAGCTGTCCCTGCCCAGAAATCCGCTATGGAGACTTTCAAATGCATTTTTATAGCCTAACTTACAGATGTTTTGTGTTATCTATGTTTTGCTTTTCTTGGGCATATATAAACATTCCCTTCATCCCCCACCCCGTCCTGTCCTCTCCCCCCTTAATTTATCTTGGATAACTGAGTCAGTTGTAATACAGCTACAATGTTGTCCTTAAAAGTGATCTCACACCATAACGCTGTAGTTAAAATTGGAGAACTTACTCTTCCAGCCTCTTCCAAAGCTTTTTGATCTTTTGCAGCATGACCAGACACAGAGCTAGCTTTTGCAGCATTTGTAGCAACAATGAAAGGAATGCAGGCCAGGGTAAGCAAAGTTAACTGCCAACCGTATACAAAAGCAATAATGATGGCAGTCAGAAGGGTAAAGACGGTCATAGCCATCAGCCCAAGTCGGCTTCCAGTTGCCTAAGAAAACCCCAGAAACCCCCAAATATCCGTCATTAGATTTTATTTTTGTTACTTATATCAGCACATCAAATTGCTATACAGTCAAGGCCAATGGTTCAGCCGGAAAATGAAACTATGTGTGGTCACGTGTATGGACATTATGCACCTACTTATGTAACTGTTCCTACACATTCCTCACACTTACCAGCATTCCGGCCTTCAAGGCCAGGTTAAAGCAGTTTCAACAGTTGGTCATGATAGTTGTGTAATGAAATATGTATCTGGGACTGTCCGTACGACCTGAGGCACAGAATAGTGAGGCCTCTGTCACAGTAGGGCACTTGAGTGCCCAGCATTAGGCAAGAGGGGCTTTGTTGTAATGACAGCCATCCGTTGACCCACCCCGCTAATGGTGGTGGAAACTACTGATCTTCAGGTTCTCATACTGCTGCACCTGGGGCTGGGTTCTCAGAAAAAGATCTGGATTTGGACATCCTTCAGAAATGTTTTATCTCGGTGGGATAATGAATGGGAAAGATGAACTCATACTGAAGAACTCATCTCCTCCCAGCCTGCGTAACATTTTCATCAAGAACTTTTTAAATGAGAGATGATTAGCTTCCAGCATCCGGGTGGGCTCTGATATACAGAAAAAAAGGTCTGAAAACAGCCCTGCAGAAATAGTTCATCTTCCAAAACTTGGCTTGATGGAAAAAACAAAAATCCTTGGGCGGGAAGCAAAAATTCTTCTCTCTTTTGCCAAAGACTTTCCTGCCCTGAGAAGACTTTTCATGTTCAATGAAATTTAAAATAGTAATAATTAAACCAACGCCAAGGTGAATTGTTGCCATATGTTCTAGGGGCTGCACATAAAGATGGATTTGGAAACCTCAGCCAGCGCAGCATGAGGCATGGCACTTAATGATGCTCTGTAGTGCTTCAGAGAACACAATATCTTTGGAGACCAATTCATGCCCTTAGTTGGTTTTTGTAGTTGGGGGACCCTGTGCACCCCTCTTTTCTACTCCACTGAGAGGGTGATATAGTTCAATGCCACTGAAGCAAAACTGGAGCTTTAAAAGATGAAAATGACTAAGTTTTGTCAAAGACTATTTTCTCACTACAGGCCCATAAAGAAGGAGGACATGACAGAGAAATGAAAATGTATGAAGACTGAAAAATGTAGGGATTAAAGGGTTTTTGATGTACAAATTTGAAGGAAACAGACATCTTAAAACAAACCAGTAAACTCTTCCCCAACAAGTCTCGCAGTGATTTTTTTTTTTTTCAAGGAGAAGGGAAGAAACAGAGACATTTGGCAGATTGTCAGGGGCTGCTGATGAAGTGAGTAGTAGGAGGAACTGTGCAGAATTTGCCATATGCTCCTGCCAGTGGCCAGTGGCCACGTCTCTCATACCAGTGCCTTGAATCATTGCCTCCTTTAGCTATCACCCTCTCTGGCGTTCTTTATTAATGCTGGGCCATTTATAACTGTTTGGTCTGCTTGTGTGTGAGGCATATTTGGTGGAGATGGGAAGAAGACTTATTTTCATTAAGGTCCGTAAAGGTTTGTATCATCTGCAGATGCAACCTCTTCACGGCATTCAGGTGACACCCATCATAGGGTGTAAAAACCTGGGCCCACCGATTCTGGTCCTCAGCACACATGCAGATTTCACTTTGCATGATGAAGTGGTCTAGAGTTCTTATGTATTATTATGTATCATATTCTTATGTATTAAAGACTTGCACGGGTGTGGAAATGAAACGTACAAGAACATCTGCTGTATTTTTGATAGTTCTTATAAATTAACTGGGAAGCCATTTCCCAGGTGTCAACAGCATGCTATATAAACGTGTCTACGGGGTACAGTTACTACCTTGTGTTCTGAAATAATTTTAGTGTCCCTTGACAACTGCAGTTAATATTTGTAAGGGAAAAAAATATTTAAAAAAGCAATCCAAAAGAATCAGCATACCCCTTTGACTTGGGAAGCATCTGTAGCAAGCCGAGTTAGCAGGACACCGACAGCATTTTTCTGATCATCGTACCATCCAATCTCCTGCAAGAAAATACACTAATTTTTGTTTCAGAAAATTACATGTTCTTACCGTATTTCAGATTTATGAGGATTACTACTAAAATGAACAAATATTTCCAGCTCAGGTAGTACATGGGGAAATGGAAGTACAAGTCGATACAGCCAATATTCTTCCTCTGTAGTCAGCATCTTCCAAGTAAATGAAAAGAAAAAGCTTAAAAAAGTATTATTCTCTTGTGAACCTGTAATTGTTCACAGTCAAAGTGATGTGGTTTTCTTCTGAATGTGCCTATTTAGAAACTTTTATCATAAATTCCTTTTACTCAGTCCTTCCTTAGGCCTGCAGAGGTTAACTATTTTCTTCTTACAAGTTACCTATTCCATTAACTATAAAGAGCAACTGCTCATCTATATTGGTACATACAGGAAGGAAATGAGGTCCTTTTACTGCCAACGGTTATGGCAAGGTTTATTTATTTATTTATTAATCACTAATTTTCCCTCTCCCAATCCTTTTCAGATGTTTCTATGAAGACACTGGTTCTTGTCCCCAACTGGTGTGTGGGGTGCCAAGTTATGCATTCTCAAACCTTCTATGCAAGTAACATGAAATTACAAAAATTAAGAGGAAGGCATTCTTCTCATGGGTAATTATTGATGCAATAGGCAATTTGATTCGATTTTTTTACAATAAAATATAATCAGATTGTCTATTTGCTATGGATTGCAGTATATAGATTTAAATCTAAATAACTAAATAGAGTTAAATCTATATATTACATACTTGCTTCATGACCACTCAAGCAAGGGGTATTAAACTTTTTTTGGTCATTCTGCACACACAGACAGCTGCAAATTGTGTGCATGTAAGCATGCCAGATATATGCACACTTGCAATGACACTCCTTCAAAATTAGACTATTTTCAGTAGCAGCACTGAGCCAAATCACACATGGATTAGGAGATTTTCAGAAAAGTACTACTTTTTCCTAAGCTAGTGGTAGAAGAGACATGGTTTTTTTTCTTTTCGCTAGACCACACAATTAAAACCCATCGTTTACTTTGTAACAATCTGCAAAAGCCATCTGATTTTCATGATACCCTAGCTGCATAATTCATACCTGCTGAAGTAATGCTCTGAAGGACAAAGAGCGCAGTCTCATTGTTAGCATTTCCCCAGACTTCCCAAACATGAACCCCTGGAGAGGATAGAGAGTCACATTTTCTCATCTGATGCTTTTACGCTGTTTAGAAAGCCACACAGCAAAAGCAATGACACTGAAAAGTCTTCTATGATCCCCTGTGCATACATAAGTCTTGGGAAAAGTGCCATTCACATTCCTGGAATCTGGAACTCTATTTTCCTACAGAAAGGAAGCAACACGGCAAAGAAGGCAGGAGGAGTTTTTTGTAAATCCTTATTAGTATGCCCCAGCAGCGCTAGAAGAAGATATATTACTCTTACCTAGTCGTCGGCCTCCCTACTCTGCTACTGGAGACGTTTACTCACAGCAGTCATACCAATGGATTTTATGTTATGGACATCAATGAGCAGTAATTGTTTCCTGCAAGCCATGGAGCAGTTATAGGAGAACAGAAAACTGTGGAGTTTCCTCGATGGTTTAAAAGACATTTCTGCTACAGAAAGAGACTACTTTATACTTACCTTGACAAGAGCCTATAGACTGTCAATACGAAATGTCAGTCTCAACTTTGACTTCTAAGGCTTTCAATCATTGTGAATCCACACTGCCTTCAGGGGCTTGTTTAAACCAACAGCAAATACGATCTTTAAGTAAACACATCCATAAAATCCATGTATCTCAGTAAGAACCTTGGCACTTCTGCTTGTTTTTGTAAGCTCTCCTTGGTGTTTTGCTTTTCAGATTGTGTTGATATGAGTTATACCTGCAGTATTCTGGGGAATTAAGAACTTTCAACATTTCAGTGTGGTGACACTTACTTGGATTATGTAGGCTGCTAAGATAATCACTCCAAGTAAAAGAAACGTTAAAGAAAGTGCCAAAGTATTTTTACTCCTCTTTTCTGGATCCGTTTCTTGAAAAGCCTTTTGGGGAAAAAAAAAACAAACGACAAAAATGAGTAGAAAGACAATGAGTGCCAGTTACATAAACCAGCCTTCATCTCAAGAAGCTTGTCTACTTCAACTTCTGTTACAGCAAGTATCCTAGATCCTGAAATCAGTCCGCAGTTCCTTAACTTTCTGTTAAGGAGCAGAAGACAGTCCAGCTACACTTTTTTAGTTTGTTCCCCCAACTCCAACTATTGTTCCCCTTTTCCTCTGCTAGTAAGATGCCTCTAGAGGGTCACTTCACCAACTTTCACCATTTTTCACTGGATCTATTTATACAAGTGAATCCCACCCAAAGTCTTAAATAGGGAGAACTGGCTGAGCATGAGGGAGGTTCAGGACTGCAACTTCCATTTGCAAAAAAACCAAAAAACCCCACACTCAACCAAAAATACTTACCCCAATGATTTTTCCAAATATAACACCAAATGCAGGATGGACTGCACCTGAGATGGCAGCACCAATCATTCCCAGCAGTATATACAGCCACTCAGGTTTGTTCAGAGCCAGGATTCTTGAGTAAGGCACAGCAGGGCGATTTTCTTCCTGCAGGAGAGGGCAAGATGCAAGTTTTCCTCAGAAAGTTGCAGAACATTAAATTCTCCAGACAGTGGGTGTTCATTAGGCTTTGAGTAGTGAAGTGTCTTGGTAAACTACTGAAAGCTCTCTCTGTGCACTTGCAGTGAGCAAACATGCTGGATATCTGCAGCTTTGCTGTTTCATATCCTAGAACTTCAACTGCACTGTAAAAGCTCAGAGGCAAAAAACTTATCAAAAGGCTAAGTCATGAGGGAGGAAAGGCCAGGAAAGTTCATTGAAAGTCAGATAGGACTGGTCACCATGAATAGCAGCTAACACTCGAATCTTTATAAAGAACTAAAAGCCTCACTGTTCAGAGCACAGAAAAGATCCCTCCAGTTCAGCTAAATGCTGGTGGGTTGGCAGTAATGCAATTGGGTAGAGGGGTCATCTTTCTCTTTTGCAAACAATAGTCCACGCATCATTACCAAAAGCATGAAAGAGGCATATGTAACAGTCAGTTAGCCTGCATCTCCTTTGAAAGTACAAAAATGCCCCGTTTTGCTTTACTAATTTATTCAAGCGCCTATGCCTCCATACCGGGAGTTCTGGAAAAGTGAAAAATGAAAACATTGGAAATGATAGACAAACTATTAGGCAGGATTACGATTCAGTTGTTCTTGCTTCCTGGTTATTTCATACCATGTTTCAAACGCTGAATGAGGGTGGCTAGCCTCAACCATAAAAGTAGCCTGACCTTTCTGAAGGAATTACAACCACTGATTTCTCAATTTTTTTGTGAATGTGATGAATATTGAAGTATTGAGCATGAACACTCACTACTTCCACTACTTCCTCTGAGGTCTTAACCAGTATTAATACACAGACAAAAAGTATCTTTTGAACTTGCATAACTTCTTGGTTTTTTGTGATAATAGGAATGGATTCAGCTTCTTCATAATATTTGAAATATGTATTAGCTGGAAGCTATATTTTAGTGAGAAGAAATATTAATAGATACAAATTACACTAAGCCTTCTATAAGTATTTTAAAATAATCAGATGGCATATTACAGATGAGATCCTAACTCCCATAGATTTAAAAGGATTCACGGTTTTACTTCAGAATTATTTTATTTCTTCATTTCAAGCTTCAAGGTAAAAAAAAAAACAACCAACCCCAACCCAAAAAATGCCAAAAAACTCTTCCAATATATTTAATGAAAAAAATTGCTGTAGTCCAGGCAGTACAAAAGAGGAAAAAACAAAACCAAGTTTCTATTGAGCTGCCTATCCAAACTCTGATCCAGAGTCCACCAGAAATTTGTTCCTATTGATTGCCATGAACAAGGTTTACTCAACTTTGAGAAAACGGAGTTACGTTTCTAAAACCTCAACTTGCTATGTGACATTTATTTCTATACATTTGTCAACTGAATTGTTTTATCCAAATAAAAACCTCTAGAACTGGATGTTTTAAAGCATATACTAAGAGGGAGAAAAGAGAATGATGGTTCTTTAATTTAGAATTTACTTCAAAATATTAGGATATTAATTTTTCTTTTTTTTCCTGACATAAATCTAATATGATATTCCAAAATGTCTTAAAACTTAGTATGCACACCCCAGGGATTACATTATCCACCTGTATTTGCAATAGTACAGAATCCTCCAAATGAAATCTCACAACTTGTTTTAATTAGATGGTATTAAAACATCAGTGACACATATCAAGATTTTTTTATAGCTCCACACTAAGTCAATAGTGTTAAAATAAAGATTTTTTGGTAAGATGTACACCATTGCCCCCATATTCCTAGAACAAATACTCAGCCTGGTGAGTACTGACTGTAATTATATCAGAGTAAAGACTGCATGCAAGTCAGCTATATAAAAGTGATTAAAATTGTGCGCTTTGTGTTTATAGTTACATGCTATCACTAAAACTCTGTCTAAAGTTTTAATACAAACCTCCAGCTCTTTTGTTTTCTTTTTTCCAGAGGACATTTTCTTAGAAGAGCTCCTATTGCTCTTGTATCTGCTGGATCTTCTTCGAATGCTGCCTCTCCCAGAGATCACCGATTCTTCAAAACGGTCTTGAAGAGTCATCTCACCCACAAGATCATTTCTGTCATTTTCCTCATATTCCTCAGACCCTATGTCTTCACTTCCTTCTGATGTCCCATCGTCTTGAACATTATCGCTACAATCCTAGTGAGAATCCAGGTTATACAATCATAAGGCAATTTGAGTAGGGAGAAGGAAAAGTAAATGTTTTTTCTCATGGGTACTGCTGTTTCATTCATGTGGCCATATATATTTGCCTACAGGCCATATATATTTCAGTTTGTAATGACAGAGCAGTAGAGTATTTGGTCCCAATTCCCCTGCCTTTTCTCTTCTAGCAGTCTATGGAATCCACCTGGAATACAACAGTTCTGTGGTTATGCCATAATTATGTAGCCTGCCTTCCACTCACTTATGTTTTTGACATACTGGATTGTGCAAATGTGAAACACTTTCACGGGTAAAACCCCCAAGAATTCCAAGCCTGTGTCCGTACCTAGACTAGAGTGACTGGGCAGCTGGACAATATGCAGGAACTGCAGAGAGAAAATGGCTCCACATACCAGCATTTCATAACTCTGTGAAATGGAGAAAGAAAATAAATGAATTTGCCCTTACATGCTGCATTACAAGAGAATAGTAGACTCCCTTCTGCAACATGAGTTCACTGTGTGTTCCTTGCTCAACCACGACGCCTTTCTCAAGTCCTGCAATAGTGTCAGCAGTCCTGATGGTAGACAGTCTGTGGGCAATCACAATGGTGGTCCGTCCAGTCCGAGCCTTACAGAAAAACAACAAAACCAATTTACAACAAACCATGCAAGAAAAGAGCACAGAAATAAAAAAAAGTTATTTGAGGTATTTATGCCATAAAATAAATCCAAATTTTAAAAATAATTCTTTCTTCTAAAAGCAAAGATTTATTTTCCTGGTTTCATGCCTCTTGTTTAACAGTCTAAGGACACATTCACGTGCCTAATTCAGACAGAGAAAACCACATTAGTCTTATTAGACAGGTGATTCAGATATTAAAAGCTATAATTAAAGTTATTTGATTTTTTAACAAACTTGAACCGTTTGAGCAAATGTTGACCATAAAGTGTTTCTAGGTATATGCACACATGGGAGGGAAATTCAGTGAAAATAGTTAGATTTTCTCAAAATAAAGCTAGAATATTTTCTTCATATACTGTCCATGCATATTTTTTGAAATATAACATTAAACATGACAGAATTCTGACAAGTTTTAGCAGAAAAAGCCTAGAGGAGTGGAGCATATCTGGGCTCAGAAATGGGTTTTAGCCACTCACTAAAGCTCTCTCCCAGTCTTTTGAAATAAGCTACATCTCAAATGGGATTTGGCAGGCAGAGTTGCCAAAGCCTCTGTCTGCAGGTTACATGCTCCATCCCTCTTCAGCTCCTACATGCAGACCCCTGGTACACACAGTCTTCATGCAGCACACGAGCACTTGCCAGCTTGTGGCTGTTGGAGAGCGCGTCTTCCCTCCTTGCTGACACCTGTAGCAGATGGCGGCTTGGGAACAGGAGGAGAAATCCAAGGGGACCTCATGCAGCAAATATGTTCTGTATTCAAGAAGCCTGCTGGAAGTTACTTGCTAAAGAAGTTGTACATCATAGAGGTACAAGGAACAAGGACGTGGAGAAAATGAGGAGAGTTTTGGTAGTACATGAACACTTCCATGGAGACTTGGATTCTTCCCCTACAACTGCCATCAAGTTCTCATGGATCTGATGCAAGTCACTCAAAATCTGTCACAGATCTTTCTCTCTGCAGTTTTCATGCCTGTACCCTAATGCTTAGAAGTGCAGAGCCTTCACCACTGCAGTTGGGAGCTGTGATCAGAAGAAGCAAAATGCTCTATAAGATGCAAAGTTTTCAGAAAACAGCAGGCCTCAAGCATCTGCGTACAGCTGCTCAGAAACTGTGTGCATTTGTGAGGTTGGAAGCACCGCTCCTCAACTGTAAAAATAATGAAGGATATTAGCATCACTTTTTCCACTGAGGGATGTTGAGAAGAAATTTGTAAATCCCAATTGGGGACTACACTGATGGACATCAAAAGCTGTGGAAAGGTGAGCAAGTTATGATTCAGGGCTCGTTTTGGTGTGCTCTGAGAACATGCTGAAGGATGAGAAAGAGTATACAGAACAGTCCCCTTAATTGAGTGATCTCCCTTTATGTTATGCAGTAAATGAAGCAATAAGGTTCTGGAAAAGGTTAGTATTTGATCATGGAATTAAAGAACATGCAGAATGAAGGTCAATTATGGCTGAAATGGCAAATTTCAGTGCTTAACTTTGCAGCAACAGTATAATTTATGTACAAATTAATTGGATGAATATTGGGTTTGTATCCATGTTACCTCAATACTAATAATACCAGTATACTCACGCGAATATAACCAACAGCTACACTTTACCTCAGATTTAAACTAACTGGCATTGAAGGTGGTAAATTCTGTATTTCCCTTGAGCCATACTTGTAACACATATCTGTGCACAACCTCTGAAATGAAAGGCAGGTTTTTTCACCTGTCTTTTAAAAGTACATTAAGATAAATACTAGGTAAATGAAAAGGCATTCCAGCCCAACTATTAAGTTCTTTTTTAATCAAAGCCTTTAAGCTTCACTACACCTTGGTGGAAACAGCTGATGAAGGGTGGCTGCAAGGAAGGGACCATAAGCTGATGGGACAGAGGCACAGGTACAAGCTCCAACAGGTCTGGTCTGCAGCACCCACCCTAGAGCTGGGGGACTGACAGAAGCATGAGGTGGGCAGAGACTCCATATTTTAACTGGCTCTGATTTTGTTCTGTGATTTGCATTCAGTCTTTGTGAAGAAAGAAAATGGCTAAATGCCAAGAGCTTTCCAAAAATTACAAAGCACCAGTTCAATTAAGAATGAATACTAGGAATATTGTACTATACATTTCTATTAATCTACCTGGCAAAGTCCATTTGGTCCTCATACCCTGCCTTATTATTTTATCAGCAAAAGTACATTTGTGATTTGAGGAAGGGAGTGCAAGAGACCCAAGTTACAGTTACTAATTACCGTAATGTATTGGTAATTAGTAATAACGCTAAAAAAAACCCCCAAAGACATTATTCCCAAGTAAAATTTTGATTGTTTAAACTCTGCTAAAACACCAAAATTGAAGCATTCATCCAAATTTTATTTTCCAGTGTTCTTGATCCCAGTGTCCTTTTTCCCTGGAAACCTGAACTGAAAATTATATGTTAGTTTTTCTGAAGTGCTGTGGCACCTATTCATGGTGACTGGTAGCTTCAATAATGTGATTCCTACCTTATCAAGAGCTGCTTGCACTATACATTCACTCTGAGTATCTAGTGCGGATGTAGCTTCATCCAGAAGAAGAATCTTGGGATTTCTTGCTAGGGCACGGGCAATCGCTATTCGTTGCTTCTGTCCTCCACTCAGTTGAGCCCCTCTTTCCCCTACCAAGGTGTTAAATTTCTGAGAAAGGAGAAAGCAAAACAGAAGTTATGGGATGTCTCAAATGAAATCCTCACATCCCTGTGTGATCATAAGTACTCAGCTTCTAGACAAGAGGTAGCTTTATCCGGCTGACTTGAGCATGGGCAAAGCAAACATGCAGCTATTTCCATCCATCTAGCCCTTAGCCAAGTCCTCCTATACCCATTTCATACTTTACATGCCTACCTTTGAGCTTATGGTTCTTTAAAGTCTTGATCTTTACTGCTCGCTCAGAGAGTGCTCCAAACTCTGCATTTTCTCGACACAAACTTATAAAAGGCATCTCTGTATTTACTGATGACTACCTACATTTTCAACAGGGTTGGGATCATAGGGATGCACCAGGACCTATAACATTGCCTCTGGTTTCTACTGACTATATCACTCACTCCAAAGTGGCAAGCCTCAAAGTCCACTGTAGTCTTTTATTACATAGCTGTTTAAGTATGATCAAATAATTCTTCCTGAGAAGAAGACTGACACGCTAGAAATGGCACATGCTTGAAAGGTGATGGCTGAGCTCTCTGAGGTAGAAGAAGAATTTGAAATCAAATCCCAGGTGGGCACTTTTTCTGCACCTCTTTAACTGCAGGGCCAAAAGGAAGGAACATATCATCATCCATTTCCAAGGATGTGTTTTGAATGATTGATCTCTTCTCACTCCACCCCGAAACGTGTAAGGCACCTACTGCAAGGAGAGGGCTCAAAGCTCTGAATCTCAGGCAGACGGAGATGCTAGAAATGGCCTTGGTTCGGGGCATACTTATTTACTTCCACCCTCCATTTACTACTGAATGTGCAGACAGCTCCTGGCAAAAGGTTTGGATTTCTGGATCTTCTCTTTAAAAGCCCAACTCTTCCCATGCCTTATGAGATGGGCAGGGATGGCAATACAGCTGTGAAGCTTTCCTTCTCCTGAGTTAAGGCATTGATGTTTTTTCGAGACTTAGACACAAATCTACTTGGTTGCCTTCAAAGGAAGACACAATACCTAGTCCAGAAAGTCCCTAAAGTGAAAGCTGCTGGAGGCTGTAAGACTATTTTGAGAAGTTATACTACAACTGGAATTACCATGCGCTCCCTTTGAGAAACTGAACACCAACCTAAATGGACCTTTCATTCTTACACTCAAAAGAAGTTAATGAACTCACATCAGGCAGTCTAGATATAAAGTCAAAAGCATTGGCTTCCTTGGCTGCTTGCTCAATTTCAGCATCAGAAATGTCTTCTCGGCCATAGCGGATGTTATCAGCTATTGTTGTTGCAAACAAAACAGGCTCCTGGCTCACGATACCAATATTTTCTCGTAGCCACTTTACATTTAGCGTCCGAATATCCCGACTGTCTAAGGTTATCTGAGAGGAAAAGCATATGTCAAAGAAGTTGAGGAAGTGCATTCTGTTTACAATAAATTGATTCATTACTATTACTTGACTTAACTATAAGCTGCAAGGACAAAAAAGAAAAAAAAGGTCTTTGTCAGAAAACTACATTGGGGGAGAAGTTACAACTGTAAAACTGTAGTTTTTCCATTTGCTGTGCAAGCTAGGAAATGTTGAGGAGCAGCAGAGAAGACATTAGAGGTTTGGGGTTTTTCCCTTCTTTTTTTTTCCCCACCGATAACTATCCTGTCCAAGCTGCCTTAAGAGTTTTCTCTCTTCCCAGTATACTTTTTACCCTTTTCTCATGCTCCTGTGCCAGTTTGCTGTTTGCTGCTCTAGTAGTTGTGGCTACACAATTGCCTCTGTGGCTGTGCTTTACACCAAATCAAAGAAATAATCCAAGTTGACTAAAAAGGAAAGGAAAGTTGTTCTTAACCTAGATCATTTGCAGTGTAGTCCTGTGAGTATTGATATTAGCACAGGGAAGGTCAGCAAACTGAGGCATGGGGAAATGAACAGAGTTTAAGAAACCACTGTGTTGATAATAGGTAGCGGTCTTGATACATTATGTAGTGATAGTTCAGAGTTTAATATTTGCAATGTTTACCTAGTTCCCTACTAAGCAGCATTCTTCAAATATTAAGTATAAAAAGAACATTTTCCTTCAAAATATATTGTTTGTTTTTCTCCTTGTTTCCTTTGGAAGTTTCACATGAGAAGCATTTACCATTTACCGACCAGATCTAGTGTTTAGTGGTGGAGAAAACATACAATGCATAATGACGGAAACTTTTGCTGTGGGTTAGAGCCAAGAAAACAACCATTTAAAATAGGAAAACTCCAGGTTTTAGTTTACATTCAATGAAATGGAGGCAAAATACAGCAGAGCACTGTTTGCTCAAAAAAGTTTACAGTACCTTAAAATTATTTTCATCAACAATCAGCATTTAAATTCAGATCTTGCATCTATTCAAAGCTTGTTGGTATTTACTGCTTCTAGCATAGTACTAAAGAAGGAGGATAATGAATTCAAGCCAAGAGAAGATAGGTAATTTGAAGTTTTAACTGTGTAAATGCTGAACTACGCGGAGATGTGGTCAAGCTCAATAAAAAATAAAAATAAAAATCAAGGTTCAGTCAATATGGGAAACCTGTGCTTAGCCTAATAGCTCTCAGTTTTCACAGCTCACTTGCAGGCACTCACTTCTCCTTCGATGGGATCGTAGAATCTCTGCAGCAACTGAACTACAGTGCTTTTTCCACAGCCACTGGCACCAACTAAAGCAATGGTCTTCCCGCTTTGAATTTTCAAGTTTAGACCTTTGAGGATCTGGGAAAAAAATTTAAATAAAATATATTTCTTAGTTTGACAAGTTTGACTAGAGAACAGTCTGTCAAGGTAAGTGTAGCAATAATCAGGGCAGTAGTAAGGGACACAGTCTGAAGGTATGGCAATATTAGTAAGTTAATTGTATCTGGAAATGTTCTGGGTCACTCATAGGAAAGATCCTGCATTTACACTTGTGAAGTATATTAGCCTTTGAAACTGGATGGCTACATGCAACCTGCCTGTTGGGAATGGTCCCCGGATCCTTGTGGCTAGCAAACCAAGCCTGGGAATTATTTGAGAAGATTGATAACAGAAATAGGCCAAGTTCATGCCAAGAAACATTTTAGGAGTTCCCTTGCATAGACCATAGCATTCCAGTGCCTGGGAAAATTCCTCAGCACACTCAAATCAACTAATACAGACACAGCCACAGTACTCCAAACTTGATAGCTCATTTTCTCCAATTTGTGTAATCTGGTAGCGGGCTCAGGGTCTTACAGCTGGTGTAAGACTCATATATCCTGCTGTCCTGCATTTCCCACTACTTAGACAATGGCATAACACTTAGTTATGAATCTCACAGGAAAATATTTCTAAGGTACTAAACATTATTGCTGGGTAACAAATCTGCTTTCTTCTATTTTTAGAATATAAATGGCTATTTTGACAAGGTAACTGCTGGAAATCCCTTAATAAATCCCAGTCCTTATTGTTAACTGCCTTAGAAACCTGGGGAGTACTTACAGATTAATGGTATCTTTGTTGCCATTATCACATTTAGGAAGATTGTCTATGTCATATAGAAGTAATGCTGCGTAGTTGCCAAAACATTTGGCTGCTATGGGAACTCCTTTTATTTATACCAGGCTGATTTATAATTTTGCCCACACATGTTTTTGCAATGAGAGATTAAAATAGTTGCAATATTGCTCTCCTCTCCCTGTGCTGCATCCAGCAGGGTTTATATCTCTAAGCAGCTGATATCCCGGTGCCTTTGTTATCAAGTAAGAACAAATTCTGGATACCATAATTTCTCCAGAGGCAAATAGTCACTAACTTTCTTTTATCAGGCAAGGTGTTGGCAAGATTAAAACAAACAATAACTAGGTTCCTTAGATCTCTTTGATTTAGTTTAGCCTGGTCAGGAGAGATTACACTGCACTGCATCAATCACTTGAGGGATTGTGGATAACTTCTATGCATTTTTGCTGATTCCTTTTGGCTCTATTAAATAATTGAAACTCTTAGTAGGGACAGCTGCTGACTCAGTAGATTTGGGAAGGATGACAAAATATTTATCTCCCTCTCACGACATGCAGATGCACAACAGAGCTCATTGGCTGAATAGCATTTTTAAGAAGAAGGATGAAGAGCCTGCTCAGTCACTTCCGGGTTCTGAGCCAAGAGGGAAAGAAGGTTCATTGCGCTGACTGACTTCAGTTTGGCAGAAAACCTAGCTCTGGGTCTGTCCTTCAGTAGCCCTACAGATTTGATGAATAACTGACAGGTCACAGATGACTGAGGTGGGAAGAGCCATCTGAAGAAACAGCCACAGTGATATGAACGTCTCCCTTCTCACCCCTCAGTTGGTATGTCCATCTTTTAGTCGTTGACATCTGAAACCCCTATTTCTACCTTTTTCTTAATCAAGTAACAACAGCAGCAAATCTCTTTTCCTTTCAGCTTTGCCAATGTCTTCAAAAGATTATAAACTGCTGAATATAGTAGAGAGGTCAAACCAAATTAATCACCAGAAAAGTAGACCACCATGATGACATGCACAGCACTGCACAGTACAGTTATTATGGGAAGTTAACTGGCAAAAAATAGGGATATATATTTATTGAACAGTAAGTTTAAGTCTGCCCAAAATAACATTTGACTTCCAAATGTATATTTACAATGATATGTTTCAAATCCATTTGATGGCATATTGTTGTAAAGCATATCTCACAGGTCATTTTTCAGATGGGATATTACAGCAACTCAGAACAAGCAAAGGACTGGAAAGAACAAGCAAACTTCCTGGTTTAACTGTGTAAAGCCTGGAAGTTTTAATGACAGATACTGAAAAATCTTATATGGATTATGAGAGCTCATGTTCACATAAATTCAGACTAAGAGCAACACATATTCTTAGCTTTGTCCAGCAGAGGAGAACGGTGAGCGCATAGTCAGTGGCAGTAGATCTAGAGCTTTGTCTTTGGACATTACTTTTTTCCCCAATAGTGCACAATCTTGAAGATAGGAATGCATTTCAACAACAACAACAAGTAGGTTGTTGTTGATGTAGGCTTCAAAATTTCAGTACAGTAGATTAATCCAAAATGACCACTTACTTCAACATCAGGTCTGGATGGGTAACTGAAACGGACATTTCTGAATTCAATTTCTCCTATGAGCTTGTCTGGTTTGTAACTTTCCTGAGAACTGCTATCTATGAGCCGTTTCTGGAAAGAGAGGTTTTTAAAATATGTTACAAGTTATCACATTTTTGGAGCTGCTATTTCATCCGGATTCCTTATTTTCTCCTTTATGAGTTGCTGGTTTGCACTGCAGTATGCCACTCTAGAGCTGCTGCATTTTTCTTGCAAGATGCTGAAGGCACGGGAACATCTACCTGTGAATTCTGCTTCAACAAAAATAGCACGTTTTCAAATGCAACAATCCACAGCAGAAAGTCTATAATTGCAGAACTTTATAACCTTGTAGCCAAAACATGGCCCTCAGTTATCCATGCAGGGGGGTTTTATACTCATGTCAAGAACAATATACCTGTTCCTGCATGGACTGTCTAGTCCTGCTTGTTTAAAATATTTTATACTCACAGATATCCAACTGCTATATAATACAGCAAGATCAAGATAATAACAATGTGGAAACCCTTTCTCATAGCGACATCAGCACTGCAGTTTTATATTATTATAGCTTTCAACAGCATTATTAATCTCCTCTTCACCAACTCCTTC
>NW_010404269.1:11850-12110 GCF_000710305.1 Buceros rhinoceros silvestris | reverse complement strand
CTCGGCCTGAGGGAGGCCGTGGGCGCTGGTGGGGCGAGTCCGTGGGCGAGTGCATCGCAGATGTGGGAGCCAGTCGGGTGTGTGCTGGAAGGGCGCTTTCGCACAGGAACGGACCGGGGCCGCGGGGGTGCCTTTGGCGGTGTGGTGCAGACTGTGACTGGTGACAAACGCGGCCTTGCTGCTGGACGCAGCTTCTGAGCGGAGCGTAACTGCTGCGGCTGGGGGGGTCTGGCACCCCGGGGCGGGCTAAACCGCCACCC
>NW_010404269.1:0-11768 GCF_000710305.1 Buceros rhinoceros silvestris | reverse complement strand
TGCTGCGGCTGGAGTGATCTGGCACCGCGGGTCGTGCTAAACCGCACCCGAGTTCGCTGCGAGGTGCAGCCCTTGTTTGTAGCAAGACGTGCAAGGGCGGCCGGGGGGGGCGTGGGGAGAAGAGGATCTGAAGTTCCTCCCTATGAAGAAACTGCTGCGGTGTGGAAGCTTAGAATATATGTGTAAATACCGTGGAAGATCTACATTTAAAGCAGCTTTGATTATTTAATTCAGAAGACATCTGTTTGTGATGACTCTTTCATTGTTTCTAATTATCTTGTAACTTATATTAATGGTAAGGAGGGATTAAGTGTTAGAGAAAAAAGCAATCATTTGGATTTAAAAAAAAGCAAGCATATGGATTAAAAGTGTGTGCAGTGAAGGTGGATAGTCAGACTGGCTAATTAAAATTCTACATCCTACAGTATTTTCAGAAACAAGACAAAGCAATGAATTTTCTGTTGAGGGTCTCTGTGCTGTTTCTGCAGGCAGCTGACATGCAGGCAGCTACCTGCCACGCTTGGAGTAATGACAACATCGGCAACCTGGAGCATCATTAAGTTGCTTCTTTAAGTTGTCTGCTATTAACCAGACTTTTGTTCTAACAGAAAATGAAAGATGGGTGGGTTTTGATTAGCAGATTATATTATGCTAATAGGAAGATAGCAAGCATGAAAGCACTAATAGAATTGCTGCAGCAATAAACTACCTGAATATCTGGCCCCACGCATGTTGGGGAGATTGTTCTAAAATCGAAAGCTAATACAGTACCAATAAATTACATTGTTTTAAAAATATACACATAGTCATGAGCTTAACTGCGTGATTCCAAAGGAATGTGACAAAAACTATACCATCGTAAAACCAAAACTGAAACAGGATGGCATTTCAGATTTTAAAATCTCACAAAATAAACACAATGTAACTTTGCCATGACCTCAGACATTTAATACACCTTGGCCCACTGACCATCTTGGAAAAATTGACAGAAATATAGGCTCTGATTCGCAGGCAAACTTAAACTGAATCGTGTTTTCAGAGAAAGATGTGTTTGTACCATAAGGTGTTTTTTAAATGAATGCTGTGTTGCATTGATTCTGCAGTTGATTCTTACTGATGTATTTGTGCCTAACTCTCACACAGAGTACAGCTTTTATTTTACAGTCACAAGTACAATATTATGGCTTCAGAATAGAAGGAAATAAACAGGTTAAACTCTTGCTTAAGCACTAATTTTTCTAATAAACAGGCAGTAAAATTCTGCCTGCGCTCCAAGGATTCCGTTCTGCTTTTATGTTTTTATGTCAGTGTAAGACCTCAGTGGCTTGGCTGGAGCCCAGTGAAGTCACTGGGATGAGTCTCCACTGCAGCTGGGTGCACTTTTGCCCTTCCCTTTAGGAGGGAGAACAAAGGGGGGAACACACCTTCAACCAGCATGGTTGGTTAGCTTTGTCAGCAGGTAGTTTTCCTCTTGCCATTAAAATTCCTCTCACAAATTAAAAGTGGTTTCTGTATCTTTATCAATTCTGGACATAAAAAAGAGAAAGCCAGAAAACAAGCTGGCCCGTTGAGATGAGGATTTATTTCATACAGTGCCTAGTGTGTATGGCCAGGCCCATGATGAAAATGTTCTCAGAGGACAGAGAATTCTTTGACTCTGTCATGTATCTTTTAAAGTTTTTGCAACATAGAAGTCCTTCTTCAGGAATCTTTCTAGCACAAGTTAGAAGTTATTTGCTAGGTTGTCAAAAATGTCTCACACCATGTTTCTTCTGGGAAAGATTTTTTAAAGGATTTAGTTTTGAAAAGCTGTTGCCATTACTGGAAAGTTGAATATATCCAAACTTCATGTTAAAATTTGAACTCTGCTCATATTTGACTTCATTTAGATTTCGTAAGAGAATTGTTAGATAAGAACCAAAATTAATAGGATAGTGGACATAAGCACTTCTTAAATATGTGCTGTATCCCTGAAGGCATTTCGCATAGAACAGTGTGGCCTTCCTGTTCGCTCTTCGCTGACGGGGAAAGGAGATAAATTAACTGCTGTTCCTCCAAAGAGAGCAGCTGAGTTACAGTTACAGCATCCTCAGCTTCAGTAGGTCTGAAAACAAAGCAAGCTAGTGATTCTCCGATGCTCTCAGTGTTTGCAAGTCTAACCGAAATCGATCAAGAATACAGGTGCCTAGAATATTTGAGAGTGTCAGTGTTTCTGTCCTAGAAGAAAGAAGAGACGAATCAATTCATTTGTATTAATTAAGCATGGCAGCGTTAAAAGTGCTACAAAGAGGAGCTCTATAATGTGATAGGCACTGAATTAACATTTTGGAAGGCCTTTTGTCTCTCCAGCAGTTCATTTGTCACATTACCCAGTAAGAGTATTCAGGAAGCGCTCAGAATTCTGTGTGGAAGTGGGACTGACTGGGTGCTCTGAAGTGTCCGTATGCTGATGCACACCCCGTAAGGAACAAAGAAGAGGCATTAGAGCCCTTGTGTGCAGCTGCAGGGTGGGCTATAGTCTTTTTGGGATCACAGAGACACGCCCAGGATAGTAGGGAGCAGAACTGACCCCTTATGTGAGAGAGCAGCAGGGATACATGGAGCTTGGACTAGTCTGTAGTGACCGTGAGATGATGGAGTCCAGAATCGTGAGAGAAGGGAACAAGGCAAATAGCAGGATCATAACCCTGGACTTCAGGAGTTCGGAGTCTTGCCTGACCGATCCATTAGCCTTTGACAATGAAAGGACTGCCTTGGTAGACTAGGGAAAAGCAGTGTGTGTTGTTCATCTTGACTTCAGCAAGGCCTGCACTGCCTTCCTCCGGAATGTGCTCCGTATACAGGCTGATGAAGTATGGACTAGATAAATAGGCAATGAGGTAGGTTGAAAACTGGCTGAACTTCACAGCTTAAAGGATTGTTACCAGCAGCACAAAGTCCACCTGCAGTCCTGTTACTGGTAGAGTATTCTGGGGTCTGACATTGGGTCCTGTACTGGCCATGGTGTTAATGACATGGTTGGTGGGACTGAGTGCATCCTCAGCAAGTTTCCAGATGATATGTGATTGGGAGGAGGTGCTGCCGTCTGAGAGGGACTGCAACACGCTGGAGAAATGGACAAGCAGGAATCTCATGAAGTTCAGCAACAACCTGCACCAGGGGTGGAATAACCCTCTGCAGCAGTATAACCTGGATATCAGCTAGTGGGTTCAGGTGCACAGCAAGTTGGCTACGAGCCAGCAGTGCGCTCCTACAGCACAGGCGGCCAACAGCATTTTGGGCTGTGCTAGGAAGAGGATTGTCTAGCAGACCAAGGGAGGCGATCCTTCCACTCAGCGCAGCCCAGGTGAGACCACATCTGAAGTGCTGTGTCCAACTCTTGGCTCCTCACCACAAGAAATACATGGACGTACTGGAAAAAGATGCAGGCTATGAAGATTAAGAGATTGGGACATCTGATCATACCAAAAGAGGCTCAGATCCTCAAGAAGAGAAGTCTAAGGGGACATCTTGTCATTATGCAGAGATACCTGATGGGAAGGTGTAAAGAGTATGGAGCCACACTTTTCTCGGTGGTGCCCAAGGCAAGAGGTAATGGGTGAAAATTGAAGGAGGAAATTCCACTTAAGGATGAGGGAAAGCTCTTGAACTATGAGGGTGCAGAGACTGATTCCCCATCCTTGGAGTTACTCAAAACTCAAGTGAATGTAGGCCTGACAACTGTTCCAGGTGACCCTACTTTGAGTAGGGAAGGGTGGACTAGGTGTTCTCTAGAGCCTTCCAACCTCAGCCATCCTGTGCTTCTTTGAAGCAGTCTGTAGGACCAACTGGAGTTCTGGCTAACTGCTTATGGTGTCAGTTATTTAAGATAATTAAGAGCTGTAGATACCAGGCAGATGGATTAGCCAGAATCCTGTGTGTCCTGTAGCCCAGTACCAAAAGATATGACATCAATTCTTACCTAGCTGTTCTCATGTTTCCAATCTCATCTTCTTGTTACTCCTAATGACTCATAAGATCTTCAAGTCATTCTTCTCTTTTTTATCCTCAATCATAAAATAAAACCCTGAAAATGCTAGCTGAGGATGTCTGGAAATGCTGCACAACACTTAAATGTGTGCACAACACGTAAAGAATAGATAACACCTTGAGAGTTTAGCTCAATAAATCAGTTAACCCTTGTATTGTTAACCCATTCTCTCTCAAAAAGTTTCTGTCCAGCCCTAAATCTTACTGACTCTTAGAAGCCGGGGTAGTATAATTCTCATAACCTGCTGCAAAATTGTCCTTTAAAGTTTGTCTGACAGATGATGTGTTATTCAGCTTGAATAAACCTGAGAGACTGATTCCGCAAGTGTTAGAAAGTATTGATTCATTTCCTTGAAGTGTCTGGTTAAAGAGTGACTTGAGGAAAATGTAAAATTCTGTCCTTAAATAAATATTGTATGTAAATGGATCATGTCAGCAACACTCGGATTTCATGATTGCCTGGAGTGGGAACTGGATAATGAGACTTGTCAGCTCCACTGGATTTGTAGCCAGTATTTATGTAGAGCATTTTTGAATGTTTCAGAAAAATATGTGAACATTTGAAAGGCTTGTGGACTAGTCTCTGTGTCTGGTTAAACCAAATCAGTGTAATTGTTCTTCAGAGGATCTTTTATTACGTGTTACACATTTCACTTTACAAATAAAAATTATTTCAGAAGTGGAACAGAACTTTCTGTTAGGAGAGGTAGTCGTGGAAATACTTTATGGAGATTATGGATGAGTTTGGTTACCGTAATCCTTTTCCTTGAGGAAAAGGTAAAAAGCATTTGCTTCCTCAGGTTTGATTTCACTTTTTTGAGTTTTGATTGACAACAAAGCTTGAAGGGAAAGACTTAAAAGCAATGCAGACACAGAATGAGAGCAAAAAAGACTAAAACTGGAAAGGTGGAGGGTTTTATTTTTTTGTGGGGGTAACATGGCAAGCTTTCTTCAAGTGATAATAAAGTAGTTATTGAAAGCCTTCTAAGAAGATGAGATGCAAATGTGATCTGACATGCAGCTCTTGTAACTAAAACCACAAAACCTGGAATACACAATCCTTGTAAACAGCCATCTGACTTAATTATCAGGTCAAACCTAGCCAAAGCAACTCTAATCAAATGAAACTGAAAGGTCATCTTGGAAATGTGATGCCAGCTGTGAATTGCTAGGCTGCTATAATGATCAAAAAAATCAAGAAAAACTGTATGCAGTTATCCTCTTAAAGCTCTTTTCTGAGCTGTTTGAAGCGATTTACCTCATTAATTGTGTAAGCCATGACCTGGTGCGTTATGCTTTTAAGGAAAATTGCAGAGACATATACACACACACACAAAGCATATTAGGAGGCAGCTCTGAAGCTCTGTTAAAATATATGACTCCTGTATAAACAAAAAAATCCTGTTCCAGTACAGTGAGCAGAATGCAATTCTTTATACGAGTTGCTTGCTGCGTTTTTTCTTTGTGCTATCTGTTCTACACATCTAGCAAAACATCTAGCTTGACAAAGTGCCAGTTTTTAGGGGAATATTGTAGCTGTGTACCAATAAGTTAAAAGTGTAAACCGGCGCTAGACAAGCTAAACTGGGAGCTTGTCGAGCAATTCGCCAGTCAGCTCCCCTAAAGCATGTGAGAATGCCGCATGATCATGTGGAAGGCAGGGATATTTTTGCTCCTGGGGGATTTTTCCCCAACTCTGAAGTCAGTTAACCTCTTTTATTAGGAGGATCAGACTGCCGTTGGTGCCAGAAACCACAAACGTCTGGGACCAGTATGTCAGAGATTATTTCTGCTGAATCAGCTCTCAATATAACAGATATATTAAACCAGTAACCCAAGCACAGAGACATTTCATAACACGATGAGAACTGCACTGCAAGGTATATCTTTGATTTAGACAAATTCTGAACCCCAGTCCCATGTTCACTGCCACATAAAAAAAAAAAAAAAAAGAAACTTCTTGTCACCAGCAACAGATGACAATCTACTGGTATGAATAAATTACTACTGATAAAATACTGCTTATGGATAAAATCAAAGATAAAACAGGAAAAATATCATGATCTGATTTCTAAAGCATCAAAGTAATTATTAAGCCAGTTATATTAAAAGTTCCTTTAATTTAAAGGAATCATCAGAAATACATTTTATAGTAAAAAATAAGTTGTCATGTGTGCCTTTTATTGGGTTAATATAACTGAAAATTGTCAAGTATCTGATCAATGTAATAGGTAGCATCTCTGTTAGGTTTGTTCAAGACAACCTGTTGGTTTGTACATGTGCATCTACATGCACATGCTGTGCCATTGACCCGGGAACAAAGTAACCCACTCCTAGTTTGTGATTGAGGCTGTCCAAATGCAAGTATCAACAATTAAATCCTAATAAAATCACAAAATAGCACACTTGATTCGTATCCCATAATAGCTAAGTCTTACTGTCCAAATCAAACTTATGTAGTTTCCTATAAATTACTTACAAACCATGGAAAGAAAGAACATAACTTACAAAATCTATCGCTATTAAAAACTTTCACACCCACCAAAAAAAAAAAAAAGGAAAAAAGAAAAGGACGCACACTTGATTCGTATCCCATAATAGCTAAGTCTTACTGTCCAAATCAAACTTATGTAGTTTCCTATAAATTACTTACAAACCATGGAAAGAAAGAACATAACTTACAAAATCTATCGCTATTAAAAACTTTCACACACACCAAAAAAAAAAAAAAAGGAAAAAAGAAAAGGACGTGCTAAAAATCCAAACCTGCAGTCACAGGTATCTTTAAAAAGGAAAAAAAAAAATTAAAAATTTTCACACACCCAAAAAAAAAAAAAAAGGAAAAAAGAAAAGGACGTGCTAAAAATCCAAACCTGCAGTCACAGGTATCTTTAAAAAGGAAAAAAAAAAATAGCTGAAAAAATGTTACCAAGAGCATTCTTATCACAGCCAGTCACTCATATTGCATATCTTTTTTCTTTTCTTTTTTTTTTCTTGTCCTAAGTGATTGACTCAGCTCTGTATGTGTAGGTGGGAGGGAATGTTTCTGTCTTAAGAAGGATGTGCTGTTATTATGACTTCACTGATGTTTATCATCTCAGCTACTGGAGCCAGAAAAATAAATGGAGCAGCAGCAGCCACCGCAGAAAATGAGGCAGAGGAGAAGTCTTCTAGGCCAAATTGTCGAGGTTCTGCATCATCTACGTGGTATGAATAATATTTGTATTGATGTAATGTTTTCTTAGAATACTTTGAGGCGAAATGCAGAAAGATTAGAAAATTTCCATTAGTAGGTGGCTATATTCATTTATACTTGTATGTGTATATGAAGTTCTTGTAGCTAGTACAAAGTAGCACATTCAAGTCAGTTTTCTTCAGAGTCTGGGTGTTCATTTACAATAGAATATTTGCATAATTTGCTTAATGGACTTTTTCTGATCAGTACTCTTCTTTTACAACAAAGACAGTAATACAAATTCTTCTAGCTGAATGGATTTAAACCTTAGATTAAATGATATTCTAGACGAGAATGAGATTAGTCAGTATGTAATGGTAGGGCAAATGAGAGCCTATTTAGTATGCCATCTCAGAAGGACCACAGAACGCAGAGAGAATTCCACCTTGTTTCTTAAAAGCCACATAATCTTGATTTAAAAAAAATGAAATAAAATAAAAAAGGAAGGCTACTGTTAACTCTTGTGAGTAATAGGTTGTTTTGACAATGTCATTATCCAGATTTATGATGTATCTTTCAGCTTCACTCAAGATCTAATTCTCTTCAATCACTCCAGAGGCTCAAGTGCCTCCATGGATTGCCCCTGATCCTCAAGGACATGAGAGCAATTCCAAATTAACTTCCAAATACATATATGTAAACTGTGTATCCCACCTCAGAAAGAATAATCTGCTACATTCGCATATAAACAGAACCTTTAAATATGCAACAGATGTTCCATTTTTTTAAAGCTCTTGAATTCATTGACAGGCCTTTCACTAAACTGATGAATTAATTTGTTCAGGGTGGATTTCATAAATCCTCTAATAATTCTTACCCTTACACATCTTGACTTGATTTCTGAGATCTACAGCATGTGTTTTAAATGTTTTAACCTTTACTACTTTAATCAGGTAACATTTATTTCAGGGCTGGATGATGATTGGTCACTGAAAGATATAGCTGATTAGGAAATAAAATCCAATTTGTCAGTTAAACAAACCTCCACATCTGAAATAAGAAGAAATCAGTCTATATTACTGGATCCTCGAAATGCTTAGAGGTTTTGATGTCACTCTCAAGAATATAAAGTTCTTGATTGCTAAGTGTTGCTGGATGCAGTGCTGGCATGCATAAACCAGTTACCATGCTTATCTACAAACAATTTCTTGGGGCCTAAGCTTTGGTAACCTTCTACCTGAGATTTATTTCTATCATTTTAAGCAATTTTTCTTTAATACTTAGAGGCTAGATACCAGTTTAAACAGCAATGAAATGAGTGTGAAAAACAAATTTTGTCTAAGCTGTTTCCTTTGGAGAGGTCTTGAACTTTGCTAGGACCTCAGATGTAATGTACTAAGTTATATAAAATATTTTTTTTATTGACAGATGTGTTTGATAGTGTGCATGTAAAACTGCATTAGGAAGACTTCTGTCTTCCGTTGCTAGACAACTGGCATGCCAGCCACCCCCCCAATAAACCTTCATGTATTTTCTTACTATAATGGGTCATCCAGAGGTCCAGAAGCCTACAGTTTCTAAGATATGACAAGAATACATTACATTTATACTGGTTTTATTTCTGATTGAAACTATAAACAGAGCAAATGTCCATTTTTTCCTTCTTCCATTACATTTGCTCATAAACCTAGGTTTGGTTAGAAGTCTAAATACATAGCTGTGGACTGCATGTTACTAGTCCCCATCTGTATGAATCCACAGAATTATGAGTGTTACAACCTAATCTAAGTCTTGGACATCCATTCTGTAGTGCTTGATGCACTTTTGCTCTGATGCACTTCTAAATGAATTCTGCTTCAGCAAGTAAAATGATGGATTTTTCAAACAGACCTGCTGATCCGAATTCAGACTTGAAAAATAAACTGAATTCTAGTTAAAACCCATCTAGGTTGTTCACATATATTTGAAAGAGATATAACAGAAGTTTTTTAGGAGAGGGATAATCCCTTTTTAGAGATTTTAAAAACTTGATTGGACGAAATGCTGAGCTTCCCTCATTAAATTAGGCATCTAGCTTCAATTTAGGTTTCTATCTTGAAATTCTTCAAGCTTCTAGCTTGAAATTCTAACTTGAAGTTACCTCCTTTCAGCAAGAGGTGGGATGTATGACCACCAAAGATCTCTCCTGACTAACCTTTTTCAAGATCCTGTGATTCTGTCTCCCTTTAGCTGAAACTGCCCCAAAGATTTGGGGATTGCTCAAGGGCACTAGTAGATGATATAATCACATGTGTTTTGCAAAGTTATATGAAAGATTACAATAGGCATGGTGCAATATCCAAGAAAAGAATCAAAGTACGGAGTGCATGTAGCTGAATATTAGTTCATCCTGCGAACCACTGCACAGCTTGCTCTGGAACAACCGAATTCATTGTTAGTAGAAGGCCTTTAAATAGTGAATGGAATTCAATCTGTTTGGCGGCCTGTCACAAGTAGTGTTCACAAGTAGGGCTTTGTATAGGGGTCTGTTCTTCTTAATATCTTTATCAAAGATATGGCCGAGGGGATCTGGCGCGCTCTCAGTAAGTTTGCAGATGACGTAAAGTTAGGTGACAGTGTTGATCTGCTTCAGGTAGAGAGGCTCTGTAGAGGGATCTGGACAGGCTGGATCAAGGGGCCAAGGTCAGCTGTATGAGGTTTAACAAGACCAAGTGCTGGGTCCTACACTTGGGTTACAACAACCCCCTGCAACGCTACAGGCTACAGGAAACTACCCAGCAGAGAAGGACCTGGGGGTGCTGGTCAACAGCCAATTGGACATGAGCCAGCAGTGTGTCCAGGTGGCCAAGAAGGCCAACGGCATCCTGGCTTGTATCAGCACTGGTGTGGCCAGCAGGAGCAGGACAGTGATTGTCCTCCTGTACTGGGCTCTGGTAAGGCCACACTTCAAATCCTGTGTCGAGTTTTGGGCCCCTCACTGCAAGAAGAACGTTGAGGTGTGAAGGTGCATCCAGAGAAGGGCAACAAAGCTGGTGAAGGGTCTGGAGAGCAAGTCTGATGAGGAGCGGCTGAGGGAATTGGAGTTGTTTAGCCTGGAGAAAAGGAGCCTGAGGAGAGACCTTCTTGCTGTCCACAGCTACCTGAAAACTACCTGAGGTTGTGACAAAGTGGGAGTCAGTCCATTCTTCCAAGTAACAAGTGCTAGGACAAGAGGAAATTGCCTCAAGTTGTGCTAGGGGAGATTTAGATTTGTCATTAGGAAAAATTTCTTCACCAAAAGGGTTGGCAAGGCTGCCCAGTTTTGGTGCTGAAGTCACCATCCCTGTTGGTATTTAAAGGATGTGTAGGTGTTGAGCTGAGGGATGTGATTTAGTGGTGAAACTTTGGAACATACTAAAGCAAAATACACGACAGGATAAACCTACAACTGAAACCCCAATATGACATAAACTGCATGAAATTGTTGCTAATTAATATTCTTCAAATTCTTTACTTACTAGTAGCAATACCTTCTGTCACAGCATCTATGATACCGAATCAGTAACATTATGTATGTTACTGAGGGCACTTAGTAACCGAAGGCAGCGAAGTATTTCACCACTAGGCCATCAAATAGGAGGAGTCTGAGTGAAAGATGTGCTCCAGGGGAAAAGGAGTTCTTACAGTAGCCAGGAATAAAGTGTGCTTTGATTCTTAGTTTCTCATTTGTAAACTCCAGATTTGCAGTGCTACACTCAAATTCTAAGTTCAACTTTTACTGGTAGTGTGTTGTTTTCTGCTAAAAAATTGAGTTTCATACAGAAGTCAAAGGGCTCTAAACTCAGCTGCAAGCTTAGCTGCTGTTAAGGGTCGAGGTCCCAAGGTGATAACCGCTCGAATTCCTTAACGATTCCATCTGTCTTGCTAAAGACAGAAGGAGTTTAAAGGGGACAGAAGACATTCACACCTCAGTCTGTGTTTGGGAAAACTGAAACAAACTTTTAAGAAACAATAAAACCACACAGCTATACACTATTATGTATATATAGGCACAAACCGAGAAAGGAAAAAAAATACGAAGAAGAGAGGACTTAGATAACCACAGTTCTTAACAGTCTTGTTCAAGGTCAGTGCTCTTGGCAGGCACCCAACAGCGAGGGGGGAGTGAAGACCTTTGCAGCTGCTCTCGGTCCCCGCGGCGAGATGCGGGGGGAAGCTCCACGTGCTGCAGATTTAACAGCAGGAGAACTCCCCTCATGAGACGGCTGGGAGTCCGGATATTTCACCCGATTTTCAGACGGGACTCACGACAGGAACAGTTCAAAGTCTGTGATCCTCGGCGATCCGGAGGTGCAGGCCCTCAGTTCTCATCCTGGACGTCTGCCCGCAGGTCGGCGGCAGGACACCTCCGTGCAGCGAGTCCAGAAGCCCGAGAGAGAGCGATCCGCCCTCTGCCTGCTGCTTTTAAAGGCTCCCAACATAACGTTACGTTCACCTGACCCCCTTAACCAATTAAATGAGGAATTATCGTATGGCATGGAATAATTCTATTTGTCCATTTCACAAAACAAGGAAGTTTTAGCTC
>NW_010404268.1:51089-84398 GCF_000710305.1 Buceros rhinoceros silvestris | reverse complement strand
AGCCCCGGACCACCAACGAGCCTCGCCAGCCGCCGCCCAGACCACCACCGAGCTGCGCGCTGGGAAGTGCCTGATGCCTGCTTGCCTGCCTCCTTGCCCGCCACTTCTTGGCAAAGGAACCATTCGCCCGCCACTTTCACCGCCACACGCTGCCACTGGAGCCATCCCCGGAGCTGCCGCGCCGCTTTTCGCCGCTGCTGCGCTGGAGTAGCTGTGCCACGCACCGCTGCTCGCCGGAGCCGCTGAGCCATGCCGGGAAAAAAAACCGCTTGCCGCTTTCACCACCGCTGTACCGGAGAAGCCGTGCCGCACGCCCAGGGGTTGCTTTCCTGACTAGTTTTTTCACCGCTGGAGCTTGCATTCTGCTTTTGCCTAAATCCACGATAGAGACTGGTAGGATTGTGCCAGTTCTATTTTATCCCACGCTGCCAGCTAGTTCGTAATTGTGCCGGTTTTCTGAGTTCTGCTCACTCGGCCGACCACGTGGCCACTGCCATCTTTGAACTGCCGCGGTGTTACTTCCTGACCTGCGGTTTTAACCCTCACCTTTCCATTTCCTAAAAAACCCTCTATATCTTACTGGTTTTCTGTTTGTGTTTAATATATTTCTGTTTGCTGTGTTATTAAAGTTTGTTTCAGTTTTCCAAAAAAGCATATTAGAGGTATCACCCCTCTATATCTTACTGGTTTTCTGTTTGTGTTTAATATATTTCTGTTTGCTGTGTTATTAAAGTTTGTTTCAGTTTTCCAAAAAAGCATATTAGAGGTATCAGGAACTCTTTCCTCCCTTCCCCTATTTCTGCTGGAATAGGGGAAGGTAGTCTCGTTACCGGACCTTGGCTCAACCTTGGCCAAACTGGTGACATAAAAAAACCCCACCTCGTTCATCCAAAGTCAAGGAAAACAAAACGTGGGACTGCAGCTCGTTTAGTGATGGCCAGGTAAATGTAATAATGTGGTATTATGCTTAACTGATAAGCTTGACTTGTTGCTTGTTGACTGGCCTACAGCGTGCTGGAACTGCAGTCTGTGACCTTTCAGGGGTGAAAGTTGTTCCACGACACTGACATTTACCCAGGCTTTTGGAGTTTCTGTCTCCTAATGCTTGACTGCTTTATGAGAGCTCCTGACGTATTCTGTGGGAGAAAGTAAAAAAAAAAAACTGGCCTACAGCGTGCTGGAACTGCAGTCTGTGACCTTTCAGGGGTGAAAGTTGTTCCACGACACTGACATTTACCCAGGCTTTTGGAGTTTCTGTCTCCTAATGCTTGACTGCTTTATGAGAGCTCCTGACGTATTCTGTGGGAGAAAGAAAAAAAAAAAAAAAAAAAAGGAGAGGAGGCCAGTGTAGAAAAGGACTTCAGCAGCCGAGGTTAGCAGGCTAAGGAAAGAAGAATGGAAGAAATCTAGACATGTAGGCTGACTATCATCCCCAGGGAGTGGTGGCTCACCAAATTCCATGAATTTTACAGCTGTGGCTTAAATTGTGTGGATTTTATTGCACAGATGAACAGCGTCTGTTCCCTGCTAGGTCTGTCCTAGTTTCCCAGGATTTGATTGCTACCTCCTAACTTCTGTTTGGCTGCAGATGTTTATTCCTGTTCTTCCACTAGATTATTTCTGTTCATTTGTCAGTAACAATTATCTGCAAATGATAAATCGTCAAGATCTTGAAATATATTCAGAAAACAGCAAAATATCCAAGGCTCTGGCTACAAGCCCCTGCAACATAATAGATAATACTTATCACTAAAGAGCAGGCAGCAGAGCAGGCAGAGAGCTTTAACATACCCCAGTATCATCATACTCTAAAAACTGTAGAGAGGATGCTGTTGCACTGATGGCTGATTTTGTCAATAACTTTGCTTTTCAGTTACCTTTTTTTACCCAGGTGAATAGTTTTTTGATACCAATAAAAACATTTCACTGGATATAGGCTTTACAATTAAAAGAAAATTAGTGTCTATGCTATTACAATAAAATAGAATGTAAAAAACCAGAAATGAATGCAAATGAAGGGAAAGTATATTGCATTAGCTTGTCCCCTGAGTTCAAGACGACTTACAATATTTTACTGAATTAAATGGGCCAGCAGCAATGGAAAGATTATTCCGGGTGGGGTAGTTTTCTAGCAAGGTAGAAAAAAAATATATCTGTTTGATGTTACCTTCAATTCTACAGCCAGGGTAAGGAAGGAAAGAGAAAAGGAGCCTGGCAAGGACTCAACATGACACTGACATTACATGGCTGCCACGAACAGCCATTCAGGACCACTCATAGCAGCAGTTAGAATGTTGTAAGCAGTCTGGTCTGATACACAGCTGGCCCAGGGTCTTGGTAACGGCATCCAAAATAATTTACAGCAGCCATGCACCTCCTCCAAGTTACACTATGTGCCTCATGCTTGCAGTGAAGACTTTGGATCATTAACTTTAAAGTCATTTAACTTATGCTTGCATTATAACTGCTGCCTGATGGCATCCTACTCCCCTATCTGTTCCTCGGTTGCCATGAAAAACTAAAAATCTTGATGCAATGAGAAGTTAGTAAATCAGACGCATTCCATGAGAATTTAGGGGGTATTAGCTCTGCCTCCAACGTCTTACCAGATAATAATTTTCATGGCCACTTGACAGTGGCAACAGTTATGACTTCTGCTGCATACCACCTCATTAGCATTTCTAGGATTTGGCACTATGCAAAGATGCTGCTGTTCTTTGATTCATGAACACTGCAGCACTGCACACTGCAGGCCGCAAATGGCCAAATATTTATTAACATGCATAGCCACCTATGTACACGATCTGCTTTTTATCATTATTAGGAACCTTTTACACATCTCTGACATCACAAGAGTGTTTTTAATAATATTATGATAAGAAATCAGCTCCTCTTTTTCCTCTTTGTCTTCACTCTTAAGCTAAAAGAACATTTGCTTCATGATGCTCTAAATTAGCATTTTAGGTGTTGGTAAGTTGGATTTTTTTTTTTATCTGGAATGTGAGTTAAAGTGCTTGATTTGTGCACCTGTTTAATGAGCACATCCAGAACTAGGTATCTCCTAGACCTTAGCTTTGCCCTCTAAACAGTAAATACTGAAGATCTGCCTTAATGTGCATTCCATTAAGACTAATATTTATTTTTACAAAAAGATTTCTAGGGTATTTTTTTATTCAAAAAGCTTGGAAAGCAAGGGCTTGTATTTCTTGTGTCAGGAGCAGAGAGATCATGTGACAAGTTAATAAGCATATAAAAATTTGCTTTAGAAGAGCACAAGTTGTAACAATGAAAGGGACAGCACATAAAGAGCTTATTTATGAGTTTATGGCTAAAGATAACAGTTCCGTCTTTAGAATCATACGTTGCATTACTGTATGTTGCAGTAAGCAGATCTATGTAAATATGATCAAGAAGGCTTCTCATGCAGATAAGCACATTGCTGTTCCTGGAAATCAGACTCCTCTATGAAGGAAAGCTTTGAGTTTGGTTTTAAGCAGGTTCTTTTCTAACAAATCTTGATCCTCACACCATTTTAATTTCCAGGTGAAGGTAAAATGCATCTCACTAAGTTCATACATAGTTAACTATCAGCCAAACACTTTCAGGTTTATGATAAAATTATAACCCAGGGATGCTCACCTCACATCCAGTCGAGCTTCATGGAGCCCATCAGAAAAATTAATCGAGTGTACAGCTGCTTTAAGCAGCCCTCTCTCTTCAGAACGTTGAGCAGCGACCAAGGAGTAGGGGTTAAGTCTAATACATTGATTTGCTTCTGACATGTCAGCTGAGACAGATCTCAAGGAAAAATGGTGGTGAGGAGCAGGTTGCAGTTGTAACAAGTACAGTTGATGTGGCCTGAGTAGAGCGTTCCCTACCCCATGTTACCTCTAAGGAAAGAGGCTCTCTAGCAGATAGTTCTCTAATTTGCTTCAGTGGTAGCAGCCTGTTCCTGGATGGTTTTCTTTGGGTGCACCTGGGGGGGCCACACTTGTGAATGATGCAGTTAGAGTAGACAGAATAAGCCCAATTCTCCTAGGAAATGTTAAATGCACTTGACTCTTCTTTTTTTCCCCTGAACGGTAAATTCTTCTATTTGCTGACTTCTCGTTTTTCTAACTTTTTCTATTTCAAGTTCTCAAGCTTTTTTGCACCATCATCAGATTAGAAATGCATTCTTACATTTTAAATTAAAAGTGAGATACATCAGTTTAGGACTTCAAACCTAAATTAAGAGGTAGTACAGGAGAAATTTCAGCCATTGGTAACATTACATCTCATTGGTGGATCTCGTTCTTTTTGTACAACTTCTAGCATCAGTTAGCCATGATTTTTAGCCAAAAATTTGAATATTATTGTAATAAAAATAATGAACACTTATATTTTTAATATGATTGTTGTATGGCTTTTTTTATCTGTTCTGTATCACAAGCACTTGAAGCATAATCCATCCTACCACTGAAATGTGAAATGATTTAATGAGACACACTTCTATAAACTCTCTCTTACTCTCATCAGCCTTTTTCATTATCAAGGGAGTGCAATATCAAATTAGTTTTACTTCTTCACTTGCAAGAGAACATATAGAGCTCACGAATTAAGATTCTCCTGCAAGAATATTTTAGTGCCAAGATTAAATGTGAAAGACCAGTTGATTGATAAGAAGAATTAGCACAGACGAATGAAGTCCTTGGAGGCCAAAGCTTCCCAGTGCCCAAGAACATGTCACTTAGTATGACCCTATTTATTTCAATAATATGACAAGCCTGTGACTCAAAATTTCAGCCTGAGCGTATACAAGGAGTTGCATCCAATTCAAGATCATTAATGGTCTCCATCTCTGAAGGCGACAGATGTATCTTGTCATATATCTATTACACTGGGAAAATCTTCACCTCTCCTCCCCAGTAAGGAAAAGTGATGTCTCATGGAAACATTGAGTTGAACTTCCCCTTTCGCTTATTTCTCATTGCTTTGGAGTTGTAAACCCTCTTGATGACAGAGTCACTTATTCTTTTGTTCAAGACCTTGTCCCTATATCTGTGAGGTGAAGAAAGAACTAAGGCTTCACTTAACACCACGAGATTATATGGGACTACTGCAATTGCTTTATAGATTTTTAAGGCAGGAAGAATATAAGCAACCAGCCTGAACAAAAACCTCACAAACTAAATTGACCAGCAATTATTAAATAACTTGTTGATTTAACTTATGTGTAACTATTCAGCAAGACCCTCTGTATCAATTGCTATTGAAAGCTGTGACCCGTATGTTAATTGAGTCTCACTGTTGAAAATTAACAACTTTCAAACTTCAATCTTCCAGTTTGAATTCTGCTGGCATCAAGGAGGGTTATTTCCTCCTAATACCTGGTTTTCAATGTTTATCAGTTACTCATGTTTCAAGCAACATGAGGGCCGGACTTTAGTACTGGTGACATTTTCACACATCAGGGGTTTTTTGCAGCTTTCATGAATGCTGCATCATACAAGACACAGAATCATCTATTTATTTCTGGAGGTATATGAGCTGTAGATCCTACAAAGAAGTTATTGCTTTAGGAAGGATACCCCAGAGAGAAACTGAGATATTATGAGGGATCAATCACCGTGTAGAAGTGCTCAGTTTCTTTAATTTTTTCCTTTAATTTCATCTTTAAATTTTAGTAGGTGGGACAAGTTACAAAACATCTGGTTTTATCAGGTTGTGTTGTCAGAGCTTCCTACATTCCCACTTGTTAATTTTACTCCAGCATAAAACTTCACATTTTTCAAGAAAGTCTCACTTGCCTGTGATATTTCTTTCATGTTATTTCTTGTGTCTGAAGTGCACTACTTTTTCTTTGCTATTCTCTGCTATGCTTTCCTCATCATTTTGTTTTTCTGAGAAGCTTTAAACAGTGGTCTGTTCAGGCTTTTCACTATAAAATGTACTTCCAGTAAATGATAACAAAGATGTTGCAATTCTGGGTTGAATAGGTATATTGCAGCAGTTGTTAACAAGCTTCTCAAATGTGATTCATACTGTGTAAGACTTTATGCACTCAATCAAAAATATGTGGTAATTACTTGCACTCATGTCCCATCTGGGTTTAACCACAAAAATAAAATTTTATAAAGGAAAATAAGAGCTGCTTGAAGTAGTTGCCATTTGTCTTTCAAATCAGGAGTAGGTTAATCATTGAAGGATTTATTATACAGGAAAAGAAAGAAATCTGACAGAGCAGGGTTTAAAAATCAGAAAATGTCAGTTAAAATATACGAATCTGTTTTGTTCAGATGAGGTGCTGCAACCCGTCACGTGGCTCATGGCCACAACGAATCCAAAATAAAAGCTTGAAAAGAAAATACTTCTACAGGTGAGAAAAATACATGCTAGATTCTTGAGGATTGTTTTGTATCATGCCAGAAGAGCAAGAGAGACATAAACATAATGTGTCACTGGAGCTGGGTACAGAGAACCAGGGACACATCAGTGAAACTGGCAGGCCACAGTATCTCTTACTATTTTGTCTATTAAAGATTTTGTCTTTGTAAAAGCAAAACAGAAAACTGTATGCAGCTTGACAGATGAAATGACTACGGAGAGAATACTGATAGCTGTGCAGTTCCTGCTCTGCCCTATTTGAGATCCATCCTACTGTCAACCAGAAAAGAACATTTAATCAGGTTTTGTAGCCCAAACATAAACTTTGTTTTCTCAATAGTTCTGTTATTAGTATTTGGACAGCTGATAAGGAAAAGAAACTCTGAAAACTAAAAAATGCCCTACCAGCGTCCACTCAGATAAGAGACAGTGTCTCACTTACCATGAATAACATATTCAGATCACTCTGTGTTAAACTTAGCATGTCCAGTGCTGTACAGAGATCATAAAATCATAGAATGATTTGGGTTGGAAGGGACCATGAAGATTATCAAGTTTCCACTTGCATCCGATAAAGGATTAGCCCTCCTTTTGTTGTTAATGTATTTGTAGAAATAATTTTTATTGTTTTTTATGGCAGTGGCTTAATTAAGTTCTAGTGGGGCTTTGGCCTTTATAATTTTCTCCTGAACAGCCTCACAAATTCCTTGTAGTCTTCCTGAGTGGCCTGACCCTTCTTCTACAGGCCATAGACTTTCTTTTTCTTTCTGATTTCCAGCCAAAGACTCGATTTAGCCAGGCTGGTCTGCTGGCTCAGCCTATGGCACACTGCGATGGCCTGCTCCCGCAGCTTAGAGGTTTCCTTCTTAAAGAATATGCAGCCTTCTTGGACTCCTTTGCTCTTCAGGTCAGCCTCCCAAGATATTCTATCAACTCATTTCCTAAACAGGCCAAAGTCTGCCCTCCAGAAGTCCAAGATGGCAGTTCTACAACTCCCCTCCTTACTTCCTCAAGAATTTAAAACTCTACTGTTTCATGGTAACTGTGACCAATATGGCCTCCAGCCTTCATATCACCCACAAGTCCTTCTCTGTTCACTAACACCTTCTTTTGATGCAGCTCAGGATGTGGTTGATGTTCTGGGCTGCAAGCACATTGCTGGCTCATATTCAGTTTTTCATCTACCAACAGCCCCAAGTCCTTCTCCAAAGGGGTGCCCTCAATCTGTTCCCCATTCAGCCTGTATTTGTCCTTGGGATTGCCCCAACCCAGGTAGAGGACCTTGCATTTGGCCTTGTGGAACTTCATGAGGTTTGCACAGGTCCACCTCTCAATCCTGTCAATGTGCCTCTGGATTGCATCCCTTCCCTCCAGTGTGTCAACTGCACCACAGAGATTGGTGTTGTCAGCAAATTTGCTGAGGATATACTCAAGCCCACTGTCCATGTCGTTAACAAATATGTTAAAAAACACCCGTCTCAGTACAAACCCCTGAGGAACACTGCTCATCAGTACTCTCCATTTGGATATCAAGATGTTGACCACAACTCTGAGTGAAACCATCCAGTCAGTTCCTTATCCACTTATCCAGTGTTATCAGGGCTTTAACGTTTCTAATTCGATCCCTGGCTGCTCAGACAAGTTCTCTGTATATGTCCCAGGCTACCTGTCCTTGTTCCCACCCTTTGTAAGTTCCTTTTTGTGTTTATTTTTTTTTCCAGGAGCTTCTTGGTCATCCATGCTGGTCTCCTGGTGGTTTTGCCTGACTTTGTCAGGATGCATCGCTCCTGTGCTTGGAGAAGGCGGTTCTTGAATGTTAACTAACTTTCTTGGGCTCCTCTTGCCTTTATCCCATGGTACTCTACCAAGCAGGTCTCCGAAGAGGCCAAACTCTGCACACCTGATGTCCAGGGTAATGAACTTGTTGTGCACTCTTCTCACTACTCCAAGGATCTTGAACTCCACCGTTCTATAGCCACTGCATCCAAGGCTGCCCTTGAGCTTCACACCTCCCACCAGCCCTGCCTTGTTGGTAAGAACAAGGTCCAGTATAACACCTCTTCTCGTTGGCTCCTTTTCACTTGGAGAAGGAAGCTATGATCAACACATTCCAGGAATCTCCTGTATTGCTTATATCCTGTTGTATCAACCAGAGATCCTGAGAAGGAGACAGGTTTACCTACCGGAAAGTTTCATATTGAGATTTGCAAGCTTGTCTTGAGGATCTTTTGTTTATTTGTAGCTGAGTCCCTTAGTGAGCTCTGTACTCTACAGAGCTTTGCAGGAATATACCTGTCATAAGTAAAAGAACAAGTACTACATTCACCTGACTATCTTGAACCTTCTCGTGAAGCTCAATCACACATCTCTGCTTCTGATGCCAGTGTCTTCTGCCACCTAACACTCTCAGCAAACTGAAATTCTGACTCCTACTGCAAATACCCTCAATAGCCATGAACATACCCACTACCAATCTCCTACTCAGCTTGCAACCTTGGTTGAATGTTTAATTTCTCTCTTTCTTCACTGAATAATACTGTCAAGTCTTGTTTTAGTATCTCAGAGTTGGTACCTTTCCATATCACTCTGGCTTGTGGTCTGACATGGTCCTTCCCAGCTACAGCAGCATCTTTCCCTCGGTTTCTCATCAGTGCCTCTTTTCCTGTCACTCTATCCTACTATGTAGATCTTCTGATTCTCATGAATTTCAGCCCTCTTTCCCCACTCACTTGCCATGTTCTGCTCCCTTAGAAGTTGTCACCAATAATAATTTTGGCTAATCAACAGCAGGTTTCATAAAACTGTAATAATCTAAGCTACACAGACTTATTGACAATCTCCAGACTCTGGAGAGAAATACAGGTCAGCCAGCCAATCTTTCGTCCTTACTGCTCTTGTGCTTTTCCATCCATGTGTATTATTTCACTACTGCCTCTTTCACACACATATCTCAGTCTGTTTGCCCATCCCCTGCATTGCAGTCTCCTTCCCCTCTAGCTTGTTGTCCCCCTTGTAGTTTCAAAACTCTCCTCTCTCCCTCCTATTGTCTGTTTTTGCAGCCAGGCCAGTATCCCCATGAGCAAATGATCTCTGAAGCTATCCTGTTCACTTGCTCTATCTGCTGCCTCTACCCCCAGCATCTCTGGGGTCCCCCTTCCCCTCTCTTCCCTGGGATCCCTGCGGTCCCAGGCTTCCCACAACTATCTCCCCTTGCCTGCTCTGCACCAGCATCAGGAGCTCCTTCTTTCTAACCTGTCTTAATCCTGCAGAGAAGGAGGAGGAAAAGTTATGTCCTTTGCTGCAGCATCTAGTTACGGGGAGAACAGGCCCTGCCTGTGGCATGCCAGAGGAGTCATCTCAGGTAAAGGGCAAGCTGCTGTCAGCTGTAGCTTGACCCATGTGCACAGAACCATCAGAGACTTTTACCTCTAGGAAATCGCTGCTCATGTGCAAACTACAATTTAGCAACTTGGCCAAATTTAGACAGGCTTTCAAGAGGACAGCAAGAGGCAATTTTATTCTGCAGAACTCCTTTCCTGCTCCTCTCCATTCAATCTGTCATGAATGGGTGATTTAGATCGCTTAAAAAACCACTACCAAAGGTATTAGCAAATGTGGTTTTAATATGATGTTGTAAAAGTGCAACTTAACAAAGTTTGACAGCAAAGTTCACTCTATTACTGTAGGCACACTCATTTGAACAATGATTCAAAGCTATCGAGGCACAAATCAAAGTTACTATACTACAAGGTTTTGCATGATATTCATTGCTTACCAAAGATCTGCCATTTTAGTAAAAGGTGTCTCTGACTTGAGGAGCAAACTAGAGAGGTGTCACACTTCAAAGGATGATCACCACCATGCAGCCATGCTGCCTAGCAGGGAGATCTCCAAGAAGGCTCACTTGGGCTGCCATATTTATGGAGTGAAGTAGTTGGCTGGTAACCAAATTACATTTGATGGGAAAGGTATGCATGAGACTTCTTGTACCCACAACAGTTTTTGTTCCTTGATAAATGAGTTTTGGAAAAGCCATCTGCTATTCATGTGTTAATTTTATGATCAGTGTTCCAAGCTCGTATGCATCAGTGCTCACTGTGTCATACTAGTCCTTTCTGGGTTTTCAGATAACAGATTGAAACTGGAGAAGTTCTTGGCCCTTTAATCACATCAGCCTTTAACTTCTTTGGAGCCTGTACCAAACTACTGCTACTCCTGTTAAGGAGCTGAGTGCATCCATCTCACTCCACCCTGTGACTATAGTCACTCCACTTTATCACCTCACAAAGTGGTAGTACGGTTACCTCTTGCCTCTATGTTGTAAATACGTGGTGTATAGCAGATCAGTGGTAAGAGTAGAATTATCTGATAAGTTGTTTAGTTTAAGTGTCAGAATTAAAGCTAGTTATATACAATTTCACATACAGAACAGGTTGGTTGCATAGGTCTTATATGTTGGATTGATGTAATTTGTTAAGTCTTTTGCCAGACTTTGAAATACAGAATGATTGTAAGTAGTAAGCATGATAATGTTAAAACTAACAAAACTATAATTGGATGCAGTATCAGATTCAAAATTCCAGTTGCTATTGGTGACATCCAAGAAGAGTTTTTCTCCTTCACTCTTTCAAGGACATGGTGTGTCTTCTCTGCATCATGATGGACAGTAATCAAGTTTCTCTGTCCATTTTCCCAAATTCATCTTAGCAATTGACTCAGGTAATCATGTTACAATAGTTTTCTTATCAATGTGAGATTGATTCCAGTAAAGGTAGGCAATAAATCTTGATACAATCTATCACTACATTGTAGCAATTGGTGGGTTGTGACGAGTTGAATAGTTAAAGTTCCATCCCATAATTTTGGTAAAATTACAAATACAGATAGGCTAGTGATTATATGTGCCTACAGTGGTGGTGTCTGTAAGTATAGAATCACAAAAGGTCCTCACACAAACACACCCGTTTTCAAAACATACAAGTACAGTTTCAGGGGTTTCATCAGATGTATTCCAAAATCACAAACATTTTGTTCAGTGTCAGGACAAATGTCTTGGGTCGTAATGGTATTGCTTTCAAAAGTAAATTCTTATTGTTCCCATTCAACACATACATCCACATCAAGAGTTTTCCATTTGTTCCCATTTTGTGGGGCCCATACTCTATGTTCTAACAGAGAGAGGACAGTTCCATCGTGATTTAATTCAAGCACAACGTCTGGGTGTGGTGTATACTGAAGCATTGTGTACTGTCTAAACAGAAGTGGTGGCTTTCTGTCAGTGGAGTCATAAGTGAAATTATCTAGATGCCACCAAGATTGGAAATAATTTTTTAATTAAGTTGCATTATCCCAAATTACCTTTTGAATCTCAGTAGGCAAGGTGCCTTCATTACCTTCCCTTATAAATGCTGTTACAGCAGATTGGACCCACAACCAAGAAACATGTATGTTAGAGAATGTACTACAGTTATCATATCGATTAGCATAAAGAAAAGAAGTGAGAGTCTCCATCTTGTGGGTCTAGCTTGTTGATGTGTGAACCTAATTTGGTTCATGCTGGCAACAATTACTCCTGCGAGAAGGATAAGCAGTACTTTGATGGTTAACTCAATCTCCAGGGAAGTTGTGCTCGTATTCCCAGTATTGTTCCTCGAAAGGGAAAACAATACAAGTCTTGGCAGGTTTTTTCCAGACAGGTTACCCCTTAGTGGCTCAAGCTGTTGAACTGCTGAGACAAAAGACAAAAGTCCCTTTTCCCACTCATAATATCTCCTTTCTGTCTCTTTAACATCAAAATGCAAGATCATCTGTAAAATAAAGATGAATATAAGCAAGCTGCCAATTGTGAAATGCCTGTGGAGCATCTGTAATTACAGCCCGGGGCCTCAGGAGGAGACTTGGGAGCACAGTTACTGCAAAGTCATTGGGCCATGGCATTTTCATTTAAAGCCTGTCAGGCCCAAAGAGACTGTGCTCAGCTGGAAGAGGAATTACTAGCTGTGTTCTTCGGAATGGAACAGTTATTTCAGTTCACGTTTTGGCATGGGATGGACATGAGGCCTGAGCAGAACCCATCAGAAAGTTATCATGTGGAGCTCTCAAAGTGATGGAAATTATGATTCTGAGTCTTTTGGTATTACCAGGTAAGGATAAGTTCTGAGAAGGGAGATCGTGATTAATTAAATGGGCTACAATACAGCTGGCTGTATGATACAGAAGACAGATAGGTCTGCAAGAGATACTCTCAGATTTATGACAGGACACTTCAGACAGTAACAACAGGATAGGACACACGCTTACTTCAGATAAGTAAGCCTGAGAACAGTAAGATCCATAGGAATTTATCTGCCTGAAACCACTAAAAGGAGTGCAGCGCGCGTAAAACGTGATTGTATTTAACAGGAACACAAAAGCATGTTTAAGACCTGATGACAAAGTGCAACAGGCCTGCATATCATACTTGGAGATAAAAGACACTTCCCAGGCAACCTGGAAGCCCATTGTCCAGGCATAAAAGCCAAACAACCTGGGGCAGCAGGGGGTATGCACCAGGATAGGGAGAAAGGTCTCATGAGACCCCAACCTGTTCCTGAAAGGTCAGAACATAAAATATAACAGAAAAAGCTGCCACAGGTGTCTACTGTAGGAGACCTGGAGGTCTACCCAAAAGCCAACAATAAATCGGGATGTTTAAGGTCTAAGTCTGCAAAGTGCTGTATAGAGAGAGGAGTTCGAGTACTAATGTGCCAATTAATCATAACCGATTTCCCCCCCCTCGATTTAATGAAAAATCAATGGGAAAACAATCAGTGGTGCATCCTGATAAAAAGGCATCATGAATAGGAAGGGGTCAACATCCAGAAATGCTGGGTTAAGCTACCAACAGTACAGAGACACACAGGCTGCTGAACAAACATTTCATTTTCATTAAGATAGACTTGCTTGCTGAAAATGGTTATGAGAACAGCAGTCCATGTAGGCTCAATTATTTACTTACCAACAGGACACTAAGTCTTGATGCTCTCACATACACATGTCCTGTGGGTACTGGTGCTTGGACAGCTTAGTTACAACCTCTGCTGGTAAATTAACCAATGCCAAGGCATCAGCACTGAGCTTAACTAGCTAGTACTTTTATTTGTTCAGACTGACCTTAGCAAAGTTTTGGTGCAGGTCAGCTCACACAGTTCTAAATACCTTGTGATCTGAAGCTAGGGTGGGTAAGTACTCCTGCAGTGGGCAGTTAGATGACATTACGCTTTGCAGTGGGTGCTAGAAGTATACAAGATGTTGGCCTAAAGATTCGGCAATCAAGCATGGCACTATTTGATATTCTGGCACTATCCATATTCTGCCTTTAAAACTATATTGAAAAACAGCACATTGAATGACAGGTCAAATCAAGAAACCACAAAGTCTATAGAGCAATGAAGCTGAGCAGGACGGTAACTGGAAACTAGTTAACCAAGAGACAAAAGCAGACAGGTTCGAGCCCAGAAGCAGGGGGATTCAGAGCTTTGGTCAGTTACTGATCTGCCGTAGGCACACTGTAAGAAGTTTGACCTATGAGAACTACAGAATTGTGGTTCTCCAGTCAGAGGGTGTGCCTGGCCAGCATGACAGAAACTGTACGAGGCATGTCTTACGGGCTTGACAAAAGGGCACTAACTGACCATGAAATGCTTACAGAATCTATTGATTGAGGTGTTGCCACAGAGCAACGGCACTGGGAGGATCAAGGGAAAAACAAGTTGCACATTAACAGCAGCATACCAGCCAATCAAAAACTGTGACAAAGACTTACATATTTAAAAGAATAGAAGGCCTAACACAATGTCTTGCTAAAGGCCAAATCACAAGGGTCAGCTATGAGTTGGGACCATGTGGCTGATGGAAGTAAGCAAATGCTTGCACAGAGATTTCAAAATAGCATAGAGAAGGCAGCAAAGATTTCAAAACACAAGTTAGTAGAGGAAATCAGCATGTAAAAACATAGCAAAATTCCAGCTATTATGAAGTGTCTCTGTAAATAGATTTTTCAACTGAGAGCTACTTAAATTAGAGAAACGTAATGCAGGTTATCACACCCAATTTCAAACATCAGACATGTAGATGTCTACCATCGAACCTGTTTACACTAAGCTCTCTTTACAGCCAGTGGAAAGAATAGATATGATTCATCTCACTTGTCTGAGACACCTGCTTTAGAATGAAGTGACTTGTGCCCTACCAGTACTTGTTTCTCTCCATTTTCTAAGACTGGAGTTTCAGTGATTAGCTCAGATGGAGACATCTGCATGTGTTCTCATAAACCCCAGCCAGGGAGTCGCCTTGTGTTTTACCTCCCATTAAGCGCCATGCAAGAGGTTGATTGCCATTTTCATATGAGGAAGACTTTTTTTCCAGACAGCAAAAGAGGCACATGAATATGTGGGGTTCTTTTTCACATCGTATCTTGCAATCAGGAGGACTAGCTTTGAGGTTGATTTACAATTGTTGGATTGGCTTTTAGAGCATTTCATTCAAAATGGTCCAGTGGAGATCACAAAGTCAGCAGATTAACATTCTGATTATAATTTTTACGATGATTTTAAGTGATAAATAGCTACACTGGCTCTGACTTTAACAGAAACTGTAGCTCTTTCCATCTGACTCTCTTCTACATGCTGTGTGCTCATAGAGGTCCTCGTCAGGGTGGAGGGCAAATATTCTCTTGCAGGACACTGGTGTCCAGTGCAATCTGCACGGGACAATCCTGCTGGATACTTTAGGATACCTTGGGAAAGGTTTGAGCTGCAGCTATTAACCATATTTATTCTAACTGCAGCAGGTTGTCTAAGTCTCTTTTTCCTATCAGACGCTCAGCTGTACAATAATGTAACAGAGGAGCAACAATAACAGAAAATGAAGTTGCATTAACTTTAAAAATGAGACAAGTTTATTACAAATTAACAGTCCTTTAATGCACACAAACAAAGTTTAAAGATGCATAAAGGAAATTATGTGAGGTCAAGTGTGTTATTTTTTAAAATATAACAGTCTGATAAACCTTGAGCTAATACCCAAGGACAAAGCTGGTACTGAGTTACTGCACATTCCAAAGAGGAATTAAATATTAATATAGAAGGCTGCTGGTAGTTTCTCACAGGTCTTACCATCACTGAATCTTGCAGTGGCAGTGCTGAGAGCCAGATCCCATGCTCTTTGTTCCCAGACCTCCTGTTAATTTTAAATGGAATCCTCCTTCTGTAAAGACTGAATGAAAATTGTGGATCATGGGCCTTTCAGTAGTAGAAACAGTGGTTTGAAAACTTATGGGAGCTGAGAGGTTTGACTTTAGGTTTTGAATTCAAATACCCCTTCATAAATATAGTGAATATGATGGGGTCTTCATATCCTAAGGAGAAACCTGATGTAACATGAATCTTGCAATATTTTACAAGACATGCTTAACCTCTTACTGTGTGTCATGCAAAGATTAAGAGGCAGCGTTATTGCTTGCAAAATAGCTTGCTATTTCCAGGAAACAGTCATTTGCTGGACCTGTCCTTGTCACTGGCATAAGTATAATGCTTTTAATAATCTCCCATTCCCTAAGTGATGTGTTTGCATCAAAATGATGGATATGCTGTAGCTGGTAGAATTTTTTAATATCTGCTCATTTCTATCTTGTTCTTATGGTGCCATCTAGAGGTTTTATTCTTAGTTCTACAAAACAGAAAATAAAGTGCTTTATTATAATTCAAAAGTTTGTTTTAAAAACTCTATGCATTAACATCACATGGAGTGCTACTACTCTGTTTTCATACAAGAGCAGATTACTGAAGTGTGAGCAAGTTTTTGAGCTGTGGGATGCAAACAAACCTTATGGGCTGGAGAAAGATTTACACTAGAAGCAAATATTGTCATCTAAAAAAACCCAACTTTTCCTCATAAAAAGCACATGTAAATTTGCCTTAGGAGGAATTTTCATAGAACTTAAATATAAGAAAATAAACAGTAACAATCGCAAAGCTGATTCAAAGGAAGCAGGTGCTTGGAGAAAAGGCGGTCTTGCCCGCCTTGTAGCAGCATGCCAACATGACAGACACAGCCATGGCTTTGGCCCATCAGCAGAACTGGCTTACACCTTATCTAGCTCCTGTGACAAGTCAACGCTCTATTTCATGCTGGTACTGCCTAGAAGAGTGCAACATGAAGCTCAGACAACACAAAATGGACCAAAGTGACAGAAAATCATTCTAAAAGAAACATTCATTCTTAAAGGCAATAGAAATTGCTAATTCACTGTAATGGGTCCCTGGATTTGTAAGAATAACAGACTAGATTCACATCCAGTGTAAATGAGTCATTTTCCCTTGAACTTAGTGTGGGTAAGCTCACTGGGCATCAGACTTTCTCCAGCAAATCTTTCTTCTCTTCCCCCTTCAAAACGTTTATTGATTAAACTAATGCTGACACCAAGTCTGTGAAGGGTGTGTGCAAATGCTAATATGCCTTATCTTATATTCCATCTGATTTGATTACCAGAGTATCCTATTTGTCTCTCTAATCTCCATCTAAATGCCCCTCTGGGCAACTAGATGCATGCTCACTCTGAAAAGACAGCCCTTTTTAAACAGAATCAACCCAATTCTTTTCCTAGCACTGATAAGGAGATTTTTAAATGTATACAAAAGTACCAAAGGTACACTGAACACTGAAAAATGTGAAGCAGTTTATAGGAAGTCCTTAGCCTTTTGAATGCAATGTTCCCGTGAATGATAATTTCTGTACTTCAGCAGAGGATTAACTGTCATAGTAAATTATTTCTGTTTGCCTGGAAGGAAATAAGTGAAGCTTACTTAACTAAGAAGGCCAGCTAAAGGTACAACCAAGATGAGACTAACCTTGTCTCCTGTGCCCAAGGATACCTCTGAAAAGCTGCCATAACATGCAATAATTTGATAGTGTCAGCTAAAATTAACCTGTGTGCTGTAGAAGGAGATAAGAATAATATTAAATTCTTGCTGATACTCACTTTGTATGCTACAAAGACTGGCTCTGATGTTTTGTGAGCTTGCCATACTAATATCTTGAAAACCTTAAAGGGCTTTAATAAGAAATTAGAAGAGAAAAGAAGAAAACTTGGCTTATTTTATTGACACATTTGCTGAAGTTCTTGTGATGACAGATTCGTATAAAATGTATTTTCTAATTTTGATATATATTTGGAGGATAAAACCTTCTTTTGCTTCGTATTCTAAAATTTCCTAATTAAACTATCTCACAGCAATATCATGTTCTTGAACCTTTAAGCCTCTCAGACTGTTCAGTGAGCAGACAAAGAATGTTGTTCCATAGCCGTAAGAATTTTTCATTCAAAAGAAGCATTTTTCATCACTCACCAATGTAATTCCTGGATGTATACACTGTACTTAAATATAAAATCACTGTTCATTGGATCTAAGTACACAAAGCTTACCAAAAGCTGTTTAATTAAAATAAAACATTCTTTTAACAAGTTATGATCAAAGACTTCTTCCTTTCCAGAGCTGACCTGTCAGTTTTTATCATGACTACTCACAGATACCAATGAGTTGCAAAGGAGGTCTGCAGTCCATCTCACTTGAGGAATTTGAAGCTACAAAGAATACATCCCTCATCATTATCTGTTCAAACCATCAGGTTCTTGAATAGTCTAGAGTACCACACCCCCAGTCCTTCCTTCAATACTGAAAACTAAGATAAAGGAAGCCTGAAAACCTCTCAAATCTAGCATTTTGCTTGCTGGTGTGAGAGGAGGGATGCCTAGGTGCAGTATCTTTTTCAGTCTGTTCACGTAGTCAGACAATTAAAAAAAGGATAAATAGAAGTATCACTTCCAAATACAGGGAAGATTGGGGATTAGTGCACTACCCTTGGTGGTCGGATCAAATCCCCAAGGATGAAGAGGAGGAAATAGGGCAATGCTGCTATCCTGTCTCCCAGATGAGTGCTTCAACCTACTGTATCTGACAGCTTGTACATTGGCTTCTCATTTCCTCTGCTTTCCATCAGTCTCAAAAATAAAACATTTTTAAAATCATGTTTGTTTGCTAGAAGAAAAGCAAAGGAAGGTCTGTGTTACTTAGATGATGAGAAATAGGAAAAAGCCCTGAGATTAAAATTACTCTGAAATTTTTTATTTGCCTGTTTTTTCAGTTTGACTGATGACACACAAAAAACCACCCCCACAAACCAAAAATAATCAAAAAAAAAAACCCAACCTAAACAACCTAACAAAACCCCAACCCACCCAAAACAACTATTTTAATGTTTTCCACACTTAAACTTGCAGTGATTTTAGAGACTCAGCAGTGGCTTTCTGCCATGACCCCAAACACAAGTTACAGCCCTGATACTCATGTCAAACACTTTTATCCAGTTTCTCCAGTGAAGATTTTGCAGAGTGCAATTTCTCCAGGCTGCCCCTCATCCAAGCTCCCCTGTCTCCACGAGCTTCCTTGTCTCACATTTCTCCTAAAGAGTGGGAGAAGTCGCAAGACGAAAGCTGCATATGGGATGTTTGTGTGTTTGTATCACCAGCGTCACTTACCATTAGAAGAATTCTTTGCTGGAATCTGCTTAGCAAATTACAAAGTTTCACAACAAAGTTACATTTCAAAGTTTCATTTCAAAGTTACATAAATGGACTTTTATTGAGAAGGGAACCTGATCTGAAAAAGCCAGCGCTGCAAACACTCAATCATGTATCATTTGACAGATACATGAGTAATCTCACAAAAGGTTTTGTGATAAGCGTTATATTGAAATCTTTGCCTAGCAGAACATCACTTCACCCATGGAAGAGTTTTTGTTGTCCATTTTGGATAGAGGAGAATCAAAGACATAATTATCTTAAGTGAGTGAATTGTACACATGTCTTTTGGTTCCAGTTTAAGCTTGACCTGTATTGTCAAGAGTAAAATTAATGTCGCAAATGCCACCCAGTGACTGTGATTAACCATAATTTGCATTCTTTATTGAAAGTTGATAGTCTGCATGCTACCAGCTGTGAAATTGTGCAATAAGCAATAATTAAACAATGGAAGAGAGTAAACAGAACTAGTTAGGTGTGATTTGGAGCAGTGAATAGCAAAGGTGACTTTTAAAGTTTTATTAGCACAAAGCGAGAAAAACAAATACAGCCATGTGACCTATGCTTCAACAAGTAAACAATGAACATTTGTGGAAGTCTACTAAAGGTAAAGTCACTTCATAAACAACAGTGTCGCTACTAAATAGAGACTATCCACTAGACTTACAAGATCAGAGGCTTCAAAGCCAAAGAGACTTTGTGTGGAACAAAGGAGGAACTCTCTTGAAATATGTGTATAAGTGCAGTTCACTGCCTTTAATGGTGGAATATTTGTTCCTGGAGGGTTGTTGGGTTTTTGTGGGTGTTTTTGCAGAGGGCTGGGAAGGCTGGAAACGGAAGTTGCAACTTGTCATTACATACGGGAGCCTCTGGCAGGCATTTGGCTTTTTGCTGTTTACAAGTTCCATCCAATTACACGTGTTCAAAATGTTGCGGTTGTGTACAGCACCATAGCATGGCTACCTCTGTAATGCAAACTCCTAAAAGCTCAGTTTCCTGTTGGACATTACCAATTAGATATATGTCAGAATACCTCAACTACAGCTCATGTATTCTATTTTGTTTGTCAAACGGAGTGTTATATGTTACTTATTGGATTATGAGTGGCTGTTAGGTTTGAGGACTTCTTCTGATGGAGGTATTGGCCTGGGTTTAGCAAGCTGGCCAGGCTTAATTTCAGGCATCTTTTCACCATGTCTGTACACACTTATAGTGACATCCACTGTTTCCCCACCATACTTGTTCTTGACATGGATACTGTATTTGCCTGAGTCTTCTGAGGTCACTCCCTTGATTGTTAAACTGGCATATTTCCCTTGTTCCAGTGAAAATGCAAGGTGCTCATCACGTTCAAATGTCTTGTCATTCTTGAACCAAACCACTTCGGGGTCAGGATTTCCAAATACAGTACAGGTCAGATTCAGCGTCTGAGGGAGAAAAAAAGAAGAAATTTTGAGGATAAGTCAGATCTGTTTAACCAGAATATTGTAAGTATTGCTTTCAGGCATTTCTTATTCCTAGTTAAAGTAAGACAGGTATCATGTTCTTGAGGACTGAAAAGTAGAGTTCCTAATATATTTTTTTTTCTTTAGTTCAGTCTTTCCACCATCTTACCAGTGTCTGTGATGCAGTAATAGCCTCAGGGTAACAGTGTCTGAAGATGGTAAGTCAGACTGTCATTGCAGTCCTGCCTGCAGGAGATTCCTGACAACCCATTAGTCTGACATGAGATTCAGGCAATGATAGGTTTAAAAACATCCTTGAAGTTTCCCTATATACAGCAGGGAGAACTGAGCAAATCTTTTCTGACCAAGGCCTCCTGAGGTTATTGCTTGAGACGATTTAAAAAAAAAAAAAATCACTTAAAAACAGAGTACAGAACATGAATCATTGAACATTGATTCCAGGCACTGTTATCGAGTAAAATGGAAATATTTCATGAGGAATAAATAATATACAAATGTTGCAAAGTGTTACATGCATGTAAAGTGTATTCAGAGGATAGCTGAAATGACTTAGTAGGCCATCCTGGCAGTTCAGGTATTCTCCAAGGACTGAACTGAGATTGAAGAAGCCTGAAAAATTTCCATGGTTGTTCTTCCAAATTTTTATACAGTTACCATTAAACCTTATTTTGACCCCATATACACATCTATGTCAACTTAATGTATTTAGGTGCAGTGATGACAGAATAAATGAAAGAATCATTTGAGATTTTGCATTGATTAGTGCCTACTTTGTCTACTTTGTTTGAAACTCATTCTGCTGAAAATTCTGCCCTAGACAATTACAAGTCACCTTAAGAATTTAACATATGCTATACTGTGTTCAGGGGGAAAAAGAAAGACAGAAAACCAACAAAAACTTATAGTTTCTGTCAGAACGCTTCCTTATACTTCCTCCCCTCCATATTCTCTTCAGGTTTCACCAAATCCTGACTCAGAGGGAGCAGAGAAAGTCCATCTGCATGCACACGTGCATGTTTTTGTGCAATGTTTTTCTTGAATTATGATGAGTGAATAGATGTGATATAACTCAGAGAAAATAATAAAACAGGAAGTCCCATATGTTCACAAATAGAAGCAATCTTGCATATTATATGCCTCCAAAGTCAGAGGAGACTATTGGTGGAAGATTTATATCCTCTGGGTACAACTTGGTGACAACCTAAGCGTGTGAATACTCTTAAAGAAAAGTCATCATGTAGGATGCAAAGTTAACTACCAGCATATAGGAACTAACTTTACTATAAAATATTTAAAGCAGCAATGAGACAAACACGAAAATAAAAATTTAGGAAATCAAACTGCTGTCTAACAGTATGAGTTTAAATCTCACTGTCCTTTCTGTAACTAGGCAACATTTCATGCCCTAAAAAGTGACCTCATTTAAAAGCAATTAATAATTAATTCATAATAATTAATCAGGAATTAATAAGTTAATATTTAAAACTTATCAGAGGACAGATATATTCCACAGTCATTTTAGATCATTTGGGCATGGTCTAATTTATTAAATTCTAGATGTAACCTAAAATCATTTATACTCTCTTAAGAAGCACTAGTAAAACCTTGGTGTCCATATATCTGTGTAATTATACCATTCCATTGCATGAGGAACATCCTCTGTTCTTTGGGGTTTGTTTTGGTGGTGGGTTTTTTTAGCCTTTCTTTTTTTGTTATTTCTCATACTTTCAAAACTTGTGCATGGTATCTTTTTATAAAGTATAAATATAAATTTATGGTATAAATTTAATTTAGAGGTGATTTCAGTTTCAATTTCCTGTGATTCATTTTGCTTTGCCTGATTTTAGGCACTTTCAGTACTTCCTCACACCTGTAAGGACTAACAGGATCTCAGACTAATAGTCTCCTCCTTCTATCTTAATATCCAGAGAGTTTGGGTTGAGGTTGTATGAGATCCTGCTCCACTATGACAAAAAAACACAGTGAGGGACACTAGACAGTCAGAATCATGACATTTCACCTCCATCCGTCAAGCTGACCTAGGAAGAGACTTTGAGAAAATTTACCAATTTTGACTTTGTATGTGGGCGTTTACTTACTACCTATATCAAAAAATGTGTGTATTCCCTGGCTTTCAATATCCTGTAATTATGTATTGTAATGGGACTATCCACCAATATATAGGAAGAGGGGAGAGTTCAGCCCCTTGACCCAGGCAGGTTCTTTACCCTCCTTTACTCTTACCAGCCGTAACAGTCTATGTCTGGCATACCGGAGAATGGGACCGAGATTTTGTTTCTGTTATGCTGACTCTTCCTCCTGCCTCTTCAGTTTCTCCTACAGGGCAGGAATGGACTCTCCCCTTGAACTGCTCTGCTCAGCACACAGAGCTGAAAGCCAGACCGGATTTGAGAACACAGTTAATTCAGAGCTTCTACATAATCAGCAAAAGACCAGACCCTTGCCTGCCTAAGAATGTGCCTCCTCTCACTGTGCAGTCAGCTTACTGTACCTGTGCTCATTTAGAATTTGCATGTCTCAATAATGACTACCATTAAGGTGATCTAAATTACTCTCCCGTTTTCAGCTTCTTTGAAATCTTCTGCATTCCATCCCCTTTTGCCATTAAAGTAAACCCCTCACCAGTCAGCATGACTTGTTGACAAATACTGTCCTTACCTTCCCATCCATTATGGTAACGACGTCAGGCAAACCACCAATGACTTTACCACGATCTAGGAGTTAAGGAAAAATATGTGGACCATGTGAAGTTTAGACCTCAAAATTACTCATTTCTGAATAGTTTTATAACTTAGTGCCATATTAGTCAAAGCTTTTGTTTGGACTTACCCTTAAAAAAACTGTAGCCCCTAGTTAATTAAACATAATACATTTTTTGTGATATTTTGTGTTATTTCTTTCTAATGTATTTTCAGAGTTTTTAGCAGAGACTGTGCTATAGCATTGTAAACTGATTCACAAAACAACCTTGAAGCTACTACTGAGCTAGACAGTTTGTGCTTTGGGCAGAGAGCAAAGCAAGGAGGATGCTTTTAGCATCTTGTTGATATCTAAACTCAAAGGAAAATTTGTTCTGCCACTTTCTTTGTGGGCAGGACCATCTTGTCATTACCAGAGGAACTGGCAGAAAAACACCAGAATTTCTACAGCCCCTAAACAGTAACAAGATTCCTCACTGTGTCACACTGTGTCTGTGTCTCAGCAAGCAATACCAAACAGGTATCAGCATGTAATTTTTTACTTAATAGGTAGAACCCAATATTCAGTATCATCATCAGCTTTCAGAGTCAACATCTCCTTGTATGACACCCAGAAGCTCACACCTCACAAAACATCTGCAGACACAAGAAGGTACAGGGGAGGCTTGCAAGTTGTATAAAACTTTTGGTGGGTTTCCATTTGAATAATAAAAAAAAAAAAGCCACAAATTACTAATATTATTTCAATGTTATGTACTGTCAGGGGATTTATGTAGCCACCAAACTCTGACAGCTATGGCAGCATATCATGACGGATCCTTTAACACTAGACTGCATTGTAGAACACCTTTGGTAAAACACGAAGTAAACTTACTCTTCTCAGCAAAAGCAGCGGCCCTGTTGAGGAAGAGAAGAAAATAAATACATATGTTACTAATGAAATTATTAATAAAATATTTTTCTATAAGTAAAGATGTTGTTACAACATTAAAATGCAAAAGATGTAGCACTTACTTGAGTCGCTGGAATTCTGTATATGCATCATCAAAAGCTGTAACAAAATAATTGAGAGAGTTACTGTCCATGAACACAGCTTGCCCTTGGGGCTCAGTATAAACATTTAAACACATACTCATGTTAAAGTTCTTTTAAAACAAATACAGGGTTACACAGTAGCAAAATGGGAAACCAAACCCCTGAAACCCAATGTCACTGGTGATGAAAACAGATATATGTCTAAAAAGATCATAAGAGTTAAGCAACTAAACTGCAACTGGTTCTGATCAAAGACTTTGGTTCTACTGTCACTCCTCTGACTACAGCCAGTAAATTCTGCTTAATCCATGAGAAGTTGCCATGTAAGTGTGATCCTATAAACATACCTTGCCCAGACAGATCAAGGGTGCGTTTGTAGGACTCCTTGGCACCAAAGATTTCAAAAGTGTAGTTCCCCTTATCCTTTTCAGTGGGTTCACATATCTGCAGCCAGGCAACATCCTCTCCACCTCCAATCTTCATCTTTTCACCAGAAGAAATCTTAGATTCCCTAGAAAAAATTAACAGAAATGGGTTTGAACATTCTTTTCATGTTTATTCTCCATAGGAGATCATCTATAAAAGGTTACAAAGGATACTATACTATTCCTAAACTACATATAGATTGCAGCTATGGGGGTATGAAACACTTTGGAACAATTATCTTGAGCTTTCATTCCAAAAATTAATTTGTTCACCCTCTTCTCACTCTCCCCTGCACATATGCAATCACCTGTGTTTATATCTATATGCACATACATGTTTGTATGCAAGAAAGGTACACGACTAGAGTTCTGTACACTTCATACACGCTAACATAGAATACATAATAGTAAACTGGAGGCAAATAAGCTTTTCTGATGCAGAAAAAAAATCTTTAGCTTTCAATAATTTCAAAAATCTATTAAGAAAACAATAAAAGATTTGCATAGAATTTATTACTCCTGTATCAAGTGAAAATACACTTCTGGGGTTTTTTAAGGACAAGACAAGAAGCATATTTCCTACTGCAGATAACTAGTAAGTCTTTAAACAAAAAGTGGCATTATATTGACTTATCATCATTTCCTAAATTAAGAATATAAGAAATGCCCTACTGATCCAGATCAGGGGCTCTTCTGATCCATAAACTGTCATTAAGAGACGTTATAAAATCTGAAATATTATGGGGGGAAGGTGACTGAATTTAAGAATAAATATGCATGCTGATATTTCTGTATTAGCCATGTAGCATTCTCTGGTTTTATATTTCCATGAAATGGATGGTGGAATGGATTAAGTCACTTTTAAAACTCAAGCAGATACAGCAAAAGAGAGAAGCAAAAAATATTCTTCTTTTCATTTCCATCATATTAGTATTAAACTTAGTGAAAGAAGGAGCAGAACTTACTGAATACTATCTATGTGAAAAGAGAATATGAAGTACTGGAAAGAGTAATTCATTCATATAGTCCAGTTACTAAATGAATGCCACTGAATTGTAAATAGAAAATTATAAAGATGACATTGTTTCTCAAGTAAAATTGAAAAAATATTCTCATCTACCTATGAGACCAACTGACTTTCATTTCTTCATTGTAGTACTTCATGAAACACTGAAGCCTTATTCCTTCCTCTGTGCAAAGGATCTTCAGTGGAGAGGCTGTCTTACCTGCGTAAAACAGAATATATGCAGATCAAACAGGGTAGTGGGATGAACAGGAAAGTCAAATGGACTATTTGTAGTGTTAAAACTAAAAAAAAAAACCAAAACCCACACAAAATCTGTGCCACAATTCTCAACTACCACAAAGAGAGATCTGATTTATGTCAGGTAAAAGTTTAGAGTGAGTTTACGGTTTTATTGTCATATACAAGCATTATGACTAGCAAGATCCATTGTGAAATAACAAGCAGGTCCTGTAGTTGCTGAGAAACAATACTGTCATTATTCTAATCGCACAAAAATTTTATTCTTCTGCAACCCCTGTTCTTTCAGTGGAAGGACTCTCAACTTCTTGCTGGAAGCAGGATCAGAATCTCGTTCTCTTTGTATCAAAGTTGACTTACTAATGGGAAGCAGAAAGAAAATTATTGCTACAGCATTGTCAGACTATCTAAACCAAAAAAGCCAGATGGAATAATCCTTAGTTCCCTTTTAACAGTGGCAATTATCAAGGTCAACTGCCGATTCAGAAGTTTAATAACATGCCCATAATAATATAAGCATCATGACTCTCCGAAATTTCCCACTTCAAATAAAAATTGCCTGCCTCAGGCTCACATAACTTTAACATAAAAAAACTGTGTGAAAATCCAAGACAGCATTTACTTACCGCTGACTCCACTCAATGCCAGCATTATATCATCATACACTAAAGAGAAAAAAAAAGAAAGAAAATGTACATCAAAATTATTAAAATATAGCTTTTCTATGTTCAGTTTTGTTAAAGCAACATGGGAAATCTTCACATCCTTAGGCATAGAAAACCATTAGAATTGCAACAGGGGTGTGGGAGAAATTGGACTCTCTGTGTACAACATACGAATTCTGTGCTGTGTGTGAAGTCAGCTGTCTGCTGTCAAATCTTTGTCTTCGTGTCACTCAGGCCAGAAATAATACAAGGTCATTAAAGCTGGATAGTTCACATTCAAAGTAGGTGCAAGGGGAAGAATAATTACTGCATTCCAGGTGAAAACAGTTTTCACCTGCTCCCTAGGATGGCAGTTGACAAAGGTAAACCCCCTCAACAGCAAGTGAAAGAAAACAGGTATAATATCAAACTTTTGCGTTATCACAGGGATGATCAGTTTTTGGAAGGGTAGAACCCTGGAGACCAGGACGGAAGAGGAAGGAACTCTCTCACAGCAGAAGCATCCTTTTCAGTGTCATTGTGTAAGAAGGAAAGACAGAGAAACAAAGAAGCACCATAATCTGAAAAATGCAAATTCAAGACTGAAGAATTGATGCAGAGGATAAATGCCTCAGAGACTATCAGGTGATGATAACAGCCTTCTGAGGTAACCCACAGCTTAAGAACTCAGTCTGATATTCATTTTTTCCTCTTATTTCAGGTCTTTGCTCAACCTGCTGAAAAAAAAATATTGAGATGTTTGGTAAATCAAGTTAATTTCTGAACGTGTCTTTCCCCTTCTATTAGAACCCAGCAAAAAATATTTATTATTGGATCAAATATCTGCATGCAGGTGGGGTGAATCAAGGTCCACTTTGGCCTAGTAGGTGGGACCGTAAGCAGAGAAGCCCAGGGAAGGTCTCTCTACTAAAGTCAAGTAAAAGTCATTTATGTTCACAACTGACCAGGCTTTGTTATAGACTCACACGTAAACTAACACATTTTTTTTTAAAGTATTTAAACATACATAGAATTACAGCAGCTCACAGTGATATCTGATAACGTATGAAACCTTATTTAAATGCCTATCATCAGTGCATTTTAGACTAGATTCTCTTACCCTTATTTGCATTTATATTCATTTGAATGCCCATGCACACTGAGCTTGAAGTAACCTACCCCATACAATACGCAGTGTTCCAGGGCACTGTTCATGCTAAACTTCTCTGATTATCCTTTACATTTCAAAGCTAACTCCACCATTTAGAAGACTAACTGTCTGATTTAACACTGCAGTTCTTGTAGTTTTCTGGTTGGCATTTTCAAAGCCTCCTGGAGCCACAGAATTAGACACTGAATTCTCTAAATAGGCATTTCACTGTACTTTTCCAACAGAGCACAGTGTACCTGCCATACCTGAAGTATAGTCTCTGGAATCTAGAAGGAATCTTGACCATAACGTGAAGAACTGCTGTACCTTTTGTTTATTTCAGTGGTCAGGATACCCCTTACTTGAAAATCCATAGGCTAAGGGAATGATCTCTGTGTATGTATCAAAGGACAGGAAGAGAGGGGGTGGTAAATGAGGATGTATTGGGTAGTGTGGGATCTGAGCATGACATAAATGGTATGGAATAAGGGGTGGAGATTGTACTGGTTGTGGTTCTGTTCCTCAGACTGCCCCACCAGTGAGGGCTGAGGGAGCACAAGAAGTTGGGAGGGGACACAGCTGAGACAGCTGACTCCAACTGTCCAAAGCAATACTCTATACCATGTGAAGTCATGCCCAGCAATATAAAGCTGGGGAAAGTAGGAGGAAGGATGGATGCTCAGAGTTACAGTGCTGCTTTCCCCACGTCACCATTACACGTGATGGAGCCCTGCTGTCCTGAAGATGGCTGAACAGCTGCCTGCCGATGGGAAGTGGTGAATTAATTCCTTGCTTTGCTTGATTTGTCTGTGTGGCTTTTGCTTAACCTGTTAAACTGTCTTTTTCTCAACCTAATAGTTTTCTCACTTCGACCCTCCTGATTCTCTCCCCCATTCCACTGGGGTGGTGGGGAGTGAGTGAGTGGCTGAGTGGGTCTGAGCTGCCTGCTAGGGTTAATCCACAAAACACCTTTACAATTTTACAATCAAAATAGCTCTCAGTCCCCACTGACAGTCCCACACCAACTATTCAGCACTTTGGTGCTTTAGGGGATTTTGTAGACATTAAAGCTTAACAAATTTGAGAGAGAGAGAGAGCGCTCTACAGAAGATATCACATAAAAGGGAGTGTCTGTTTGATTAGAAACTTACTTCATTTCTAGCCTGTCAGAGTTCTAGAAATTAATCATTACAATGCCCGGTGTTGCCCCTCCTAAACTGATCTAAACTGTTCAGGCCTCTAAAACTTAAGAAGAGAATTGTAATGCGAAGGATGCCAACCGTATTTGCTAACTTGCCATTTGCAAAGATAGCTCTTGAGAACATGTGGAGATCATTATTTCAGTGTAGTAAACTGAATGTTACCTTTTCCTGATACTTCAAGAGAAGATACATCATGACCTCTGTCATCTGATAGTGTTGCCTTATAAACTCCTTCATCTTTGCGAGACAGCTACAAGGAAAACACAAGATGATTACTGACTGTCTTGATAATGGTACATTTGCTCTACCCCTGCATGTTTTTCTATGCCAAACAACATACATTGTACTGCATTTTGGATAAATAATGTTATAAGAGATGAGGTGAAAACTATGAATGGCTTGTGTATGATTTTTTTTACGGAGTTGTAGTTAGTTCTTAAGTCTAAAACATATTCAGATTTCAGTTCAAATGCCTTGAGAAATGGTGTTTTTTCACTTATGCCAGAAAGATAAACAAGATTGATCCTGGTCAGTAGAAACTATAAGCAGTGTAGAAAGATGTAACAGAGGGTAACTTCAACCAACATGAACATTAGAAATGCAATTTTTCTTCAACCAAAATAATCACTTTTTGAATCAATCCATGTAAAGCATAACAACAGATCTATATCCTTTAACTGTCCAAATACTACCTCAGTTGCTTTCATTCAAGCAGCAATTGTAGTCAAATTCTATCTATGCTAGGTAAATAATTAATTCATTACCCTTGGAGAGCACTCTAAAAGCTAACACAGTCATATTGCATTAAAGGCAGTAGGGGGGGTTGTTTTGGGTGGTTTTGTTTTAATTTATTCTAAAACCTGAAGGAAAATATATAAACAATTATATATAGATTAGAGGTTATTTAATTGAGTCTTAGACTTAAACAAATCCATAAACAAGTAAATCATAGTAGGGGCAGCATAGCAATTTAAGACAAGCAGAAGCCACCACCTCCATAAAAAGTCTACTCAAGAAAAATTAAGCCACTGCAAAGTCAGTATCCTCTTGCAAGTGAATTGAAGGAAGGAAATTAGAAGAATATTAAATCAATAAATAAATCAATTAACAGAATGTACGTTATGCTGAAAGCAGAAAAACTCTATCCAGGGAGGTTTTGGCATTTGATGAAGGCAGCAACTATGCAAGCTTATGCTTCAGACACAACATGGGTTATCCTGTTTGCATAAAGACAAATCTTAAGATGCCATATATCTCAAACCTATTCGTTTTAGGTAATAAAACTGAAACACCCATGGAAATTAGGTGCCTGAACAAATCGAAAAATTAAGGAGCAGTAAGAAAGAATGAGATAGAGTTCACCTAAGAACACTGAAGCAACTTAAGCATTAACTGAGCTGTTAACAGAAATAGATACTCTTTTACTAGCATTAGTTGCTCACCAACTAACTGAAGGATAGCAAATATGTTTTTTCTTAAAATGTTTCACAGAAATCATGATCGCTGGGTTAGTGCTCTGCCTGGCAAACCTGTAGTGTGTCAAGTGAAAGCTGTCATTTCTAAACAGTAGCTGATACTGTACCCTGGGAATGCAGAGGTGACATCCCCCTGTCTGCAAATCAGGCAACTCATCAACATCAATGCCAGAGCCGTCCTTATACCACTTGAAAGTAGTCTCCTTCTTTGTGTTTGCAACCTGTACAACAGAAAAGGCACATAAGCATGGCTGTTTCCTGAAGAAGGCTATCGCACTGTAAGTAGTCCCACAGGAATTTTCAATATAAGAAATCACTCTTTTTTACAACACATATCAAATAAAGCTAAGTAAAAAAAACAATTACAACTAAATCCTACTAAGCAAATCTTACTCATAAGGTATTTGTTTGCATCACACGACTGGTCAGAAATATACAGCTTACAGCTTCAGAGCCCTGTCAAATCCTTAAAGGGAATCATGTCAATGTCTTTCCTTAAACATTTTTGCACCCTTGCTGTGCGGTTGAAGTTTGCCTAGAGATATCTGTGAGAAGTATCTTTGAAAATAGAGCTGCTGAACTCTCCTTTATCTTTTCGTATTTGCCATGTGTTTCCGGAGATCTGTAACACAGAACTTAGTTCCTATCTTAGAGAGTCTTCAGCCAACTTGCAGATTTGTCCCAACTACCTAAGCGATGTCTTTCAGGGATGAACTACAGAGAGAAACTGAAAATACTATTCTGAAAGCATTTGAGACTTAAAAATTTTGAACTGCTCTGGAATTCCTTTTTTTCCTAGTACATTGTGTACTATGGGCAGTACAAAGACTTGAGCAATCCTACAAATTGCAGTCTCTCCCAACACAAAGGGGCTTAACAACATAGCGCAAATGCAGAGAAGTTCCTTTAAAGCCAGAATTTTGCTCTAGTAACAGCAGCTCATCTAAGCAATGCATAAATAGACCACATCTATGCCCCAAGTACTGTTATAATTTTGAAATATCAGTTGTGTATTGGTGATGTTTAAAATATCTCTGGATGAATGACCTTAACCTATGAATTCAAAGAAGCTAAAAGCAACGCTTCTTTTAGAAGCCCTGGCAATATTTATAATTTTTTCTCCCTTTCAGTAACACTATTTGACATCACTATCACCATACCTTTATAAATATCATCACAAAAATGCAATGGTATTTCCGTGCATAACCTGAATTCCCGGTCAGTGTGGCTTTGGTGGAAGGACAGAGCTGGCAGGACATTTCGCAGTCCCCAGGCAGTTGCTTTTAAAAGTCCCTTTTAAAAAGAACTGAACAAATGGATAGAGGGTAGCCCAGAAGTTAACACAGTTCTGCGAGAGTTTTCAAGTGACTTGCTTGGAGGAAAAAACATGCAACAATTTCTAACCCGTTCACATTAGAGAAGTCATTCCATAGATGGACAGCTCTAAGAACACTCTCTATAGAAGTGGCTAGACAAATAGGAGGTCCTATTCCTGGACATCTCTACAAAACCTTCTCAAATAAATCACATATATTGCTGCTTAATAACCAGTGTGGTTGCTGTGAATCTCTGACAGTATTTAGGATCACAACCTGGCCCAAAGCAATGCCTTGCTTGAGAAAAGTGAGCAGCGTTTTACAGTCACCCGTCACTACAACGTGGCTATTGCCATAGTCATATGACATGAGTAGCAACTTTATTTGAACAAAGCCCGAAGGAACAAGCCTTTAATGCTTTTCAACAATTTTTCATCAGACTGTTAACACTCAATCTGACAATAAATAGACTGAGTTTCAGACACTTGCAATTTGCAGTGCTGAAGTTATTTCATGTTGACATTTACTATGAAAAGTTACCTTTTTCACTGTTTAGCCACAGACCAAAAAACTTGCTTTTAACAGACAGAGAACAAATAAGGGTCAAAGTTACTTGGATTCTGAACATTCTGAAATTAGACATACTTGAAGAAAAATTATAGTAGATGCTGGCATATGAAGAAAAATAAACACAGAATTGAAAGTAAACACCATCAAGTTATCATTCAGATGGACAAACTTGTCCCACTGGCATGTAGGAGCTACAATACCAAGAACAAAGTCATCAATACAAGCTATTTCAGAATTAAATACTAAAAGTCATTCAAAAGTCAATCAGATGCAATCACACAGAAAATAAGTGGTACATGAAGTAACATGTATTACTTTTGATATACTCTTATAACACAATCCATATTTGTTCATTATTACTCTTATGGACCTGGATCATACAGTCAGTCCTCCACCGTACATAAGTTTCCAGTTGGCCTGGTTTCCTAATACCCCTATTTTATGCCATGGCCTTTGAGGAAGTGAAGGTAAAAAGCCCTTTCTTACAGTTACTTCTTTCACATTATCCCAGGCTCTTTCAAGAGGTACGAACATCCATGACAATTATTTTTGCACAGGAGCACTAAACAGAGCCTAGAAGAGACCCAGGCCAAGTGCTATAATATGGCCTAGGGAGGGAGAGGTTGTTCCTTGGGTGTTTATGTTACCACAGAAATAGTCCAGGGCAGCCACACTTCTAACCTGAATGTCAGGTATCTCAAGTTTGTAGGACAAATCCAGGCTTTATTGTGCAAGCTCTTCCAATGTACAAATAGTAGTTAAACAGGCATAAACAACAGTACCATGTGAACCTAATGGCCAGTCACATACTAACAGTAACAAGTATTATAAGGTCAATGGCATAGTTAAAATGATGAGTGTGCAAACAGCCCACAGCCTAGATTTCATTTGCATAAAATGTTCTAACCTTATGAACTAAAAGTACACTTGTGAAAAGCATGTAATCAGATGCTCAGCCTTTCACGGTTTCAGTGGTGTAAACAGAATCCACAGTCAATGAAAAGAAGGATAATTTCAGATCAATTTGTAGAGTATTAACACTAGTATAACTGGTTCA
>NW_010404268.1:44576-51016 GCF_000710305.1 Buceros rhinoceros silvestris | reverse complement strand
TTCAGCAGCATTCAATTTCCCATGTGAATGAAAGGATAAGCAGGGTTCATGCCTGAGGCAAACACATGTCGAGATTATAAAGCACTCCAGCTTTGCAGCTCAGTACCAACAAAGGTACCACATTAGCTAATGAGTGTTGAGCCCTAAAATGGGGGCACATAGAATGGCAGCTTCACCACCCAGGTCAGTTCTGCTGGGGATAAGCTGAGGTTAAAGATCTCCTAATTAGTGAGCAGGAAAAAAAGAAGGAAAAAAAATCCCACAAATGTGCATGTAAGCTGCTCATAATTAGTGATTCAAGTTAGTCTAATTAAAAGGCAAAAACTTGTTCAAAAGAAGTGGAGAAAATTAATACAAAAGAGTCTATATTATAGGAAAAGGTAATGAAGAAGAATTTGATGCTTCTTGAATTCAATTAACTTAGTTATTCAAACCTCTAATTAGTCACTCTAGAAGAGCAACAAAAATGAAAATATATCAGTTTAGATGTCAATAGCATTAGTTAGTCTGAATTCCATGCACATTAGCATTTGTTAAGATTCAAAAGTCATTAGCAAAATATAATAAAAATCATGTTTCATAAATTTAATTCTAGACATTTTTGTTGCATATTTGGTTACAGTTGATTATAGATAGAGGAAATTCCAAGTCAGCAAGCTTTGAGGACAGAGTTTGAACAGCGGATTTTTGTGGCTATTTTTTGAGGAAAGAAGGACCATTAAGAGATTAATATTTTATGTAAATTATGTTTATGGATCATAATTATTATAAAGACTGAGATAACCTAAAAGATTTAGAAATGTCCTGTAATATTTTTTAATGAAGACTACAGTTGAAGAGTATTAAGTCAGAAATTTTGATTTTAAATATTTCTAAATAATAAAAAATTTTCATATGAAACTTTTCATTTTAAAAATATCAAAATCTTTCCTCCTATATTCATACCTCTATTTTTAATCAAGACATTCTAACAAATTATTTCAAGCATATATTCTCACCTTACAAGCAAGTAAAACTTCACATTCGTCTGTAACTTTCCAATACAAAAACTCTGAGAAGTGAGGACCTAAGAAAGAAAAATGTTTAAAACATATATTGTAGAACAAAGAGTATCAGAGAGATCCAGTGAAAGAAAGAAAAGGATGACCATTATATTATAACATCCTTACACCAGATCAATGACAGGGAACTCTTGAACTACCCATGCTCTAGAAGGAAAATCCTGCAGTAAGTTTTCATCCTATTGACCCAGTGAGTCTGTCACTCACCCGCAGTGAGTGAGACAAATTAATTTGAGTAAATATGTTTATGCCCGATTGTCAACTAACCATAGGAAAGAGACAGAGTAGCTACAAACAAGTGTTCAAACAATGTATTTAATGCAAAGTGAACTGAAGTATAAACAAGTGGATCCAAACACCCACTTGAATGTCTAAAGCAAAAATCCTATGCCAGATATTATTTGTCTAGATTATATAAAGTTCAAAAATCTATTAAACATTGCAGGCAAAACAGGAATTATTCCTTTTCCCACTGCGGTTCCAATCCTTCAAATGCACATAGAATTACACTGATTATCTAGAGAATCTTACCTATGCTATTTAGAATAAATGCCTTTAATTATTACTGAGACTTTCATCCAAAAAGACATGTGCTTGCTAAATGAAAGTACGATCTAGAGCTCAAACGCAATTTTTTAAGGATTTCACAGCAGTACAATGCTGAATTAGGTATCCAAAGTAATTCCTACTTTCAGCTGCAAACAATATCAATAACAAGTATATAACAAACTCAGTAACTGTATAGCAACTATGCAACAAATTTGGTTCCTGGAATTTTGCCCGGACAGAAACTTCTGAACTAGGTTTTCAATCTTCCTTGCCTGACACCATGCTTTCTACTTCTCTGCCAATTATTTTGAAGGGAAAATTTGTATGCTTAAAACTGTATGTCCTGAAATGTTTTGTTGGATCAGAGCCTACAACAGGCACACTTCTCGTTATACTGAGCAAAGACAACCTCTTGTAAGGTCCCCGACTTTATTTCTCTACTTAGTGAAATTTCTGTCACAAATGGCATGTGTGTATCATGTGACAATGCTAGGAAATAGGATCCACCATGGGCTCAATGCCTTCTCAAACTGTGCAATATACTCATCTTTTAATGAAATCAGTGGAAGTCGGAAGCATTAAATACACCAGGGTTGCATCTCTAGCTGCAAACTGGGCCTAAAGTCACCAATCTACTCTGTCTTACCTTGCTTCCTGAGATATTCCTTTCGCTGGAGCTCAGACTCAGCCAATACTTCCTTGAATGCTAAGTTTTAGAAGAGGTAAATAAAAAATGAGTTAGTCACAAAATTACTCAGAGAATAATTGAAGTTAATTTCTTTACCAAGGTTTCAGTGAACATACCATCTCCAATGAGAACTAGTGAAGACTGGTTCTTGGCCTTTCCATCTTGAATCTGTACTGTGTAGGTACCTTCATTGTCAATTGTAAATCGGTCCATCACCATTTCTATAATGCCATTTGAATGGTCACATTTTATTTTATGCCTCTGAAATAAATAATAACTTTAGTATAGCATAAATTACGTATGATTTCCTATTGAATTAATCATGTTTTATGTCCCTGCCTTGCACTCAATAATTTTCATGTTCTTTTAATTGTGAACTCTGGAAACAGAGCTGTGCTTGTATTTACTTTTGTATGGCCCCCAGTGGTGACAGAAACCTCTGTGTGAAGCTGCGTTTGGAATCCTCGAGTCATCGTAATACAGCTGGTTTGGATTTAAAAGCAGTAGTTTATGGCACTACACATGTTTGAAGAAGAGACTACACATCCAGACTTTAGCTGCATTACGGCTTCCAGTTCCACAGGGGTTTTTGCTAGATTGAAGCACTATTCCTAGCAAAGTCCAGAAATGCTCGACGTATAATGTTCGTAGACATAAATGTGGATGTTCAAGTAAATCCACCACAACAAATCTGAAAAGTCATCACTACTAGATAACTCTGAGACATATGTGGCAGCTCAATACTGGATCTTATTTCCTCACTAGAAAAAGTTTATTTAGGAAGGGTATAATGATTTGCTCATCTAATGCTCAGTATTTTTTTCAAAAAACACTAAAATGCAAGACCATATGAACAGTAACTTGTGCAAAACCAGAAAAGCTTCTGGGAACTAAAAGATTGACCGAGTTCAGCAGAAGAGAATTAGAATTCTGTCAAAGCATCTAGTTACGTACTAAGTGCTTGCAGAATACCCAAAACACCAAATATTAACTTGAACTCATAGTTAAATATGCTTTTTACTGTTTGTGTCCTTTTTGTGTTTGCTTTCTATTAGATATTCCAGAAAGACAAATTATTGGCAGTTGTTCTCAAGGAAACAGAAAATTGCAAGTAAATACTGGGCAATAGTTGCAAAATATGTGTTTTGAATTTGCAGGTACTATTCTACAAACAACCCTTTTTACTAAGTAATATACTCTCTCATTCAGTGTGTAATAACCATGAGGACTGTGTGTCCCACTAAAGTGATGTTTTTTGAATCTCGACTAAAAATCTCCTAAAGCAAAGTTAAAATAATCCACGGAAGCTGCTTGGTGAGTACCTTTAGGTAACCAGTGTGGCGAAGGATATTACACACTAACTGTTCCATTCACAATGGGATAGAAAAGTAAATGTCTAGAAGGAGTTTGATGCAGTAAATTATTATAGACCCTGTTACTGTTAAAAGGACACATAATGCTTTGTAAAAAGAATGTATTGATTAACCTTTTAATTTGACTTCAAAATTGGAAAAAAGGTACTTAAAGCCACAGGTAAATAAAGCTTAGGAAAGGGAAAGGAAGAAGGAAGGAAGAAAAAGCTAGTAAAAATACCACTTGTTAAACTCGCTGGAACCGCTTCCTTACATGAAAGAACCTTTAAGTACTAATCCAAAATTAGTAGGAATGACCCCACAGGCAGATCTGCTTCATTTTTGAGGGACACATCCTGACCAGCCTCAAGAACAGACTGACTGTCATGAAAACAAGAAATCTGGAAGAATAGTATAGACATAGTCAAGATGTTTAGAATTCATTACTGGTACTTGCAAACGTACAGATAGTACTAGTTTAAATCTTAATGGGGTAACTGAAGAATAAAAAAAAGAGAAAAGATAATGGAATTAACAAAGCAGTAGCCAACAGATTGATTGATTTTATTAAATAAATTACCTAGAGAGAAGAGACTGAGATATAACTTGTATATAAAATAACAGGGGGAAATGCTCATAAAATCTGGATATATCAAAGAAAGATGTAATGTCAGAAAATGAGACAAGAATTAATTAACTATGAAACTGAGTAGAAAAATTGCTTATACAAGAGTTCATCTGTAAGAATTGAGGAGATAGGCCGGGTAGGTTAAAAAGAGAAGATACACACCTCTCCAAACTGTCAAAAAGTGCAAATTCAATTTTTTTTCTTACCGTCTCTTGGCCACAGAGGTCAAGAGCCACAATTGCATTCATTTCATGGGTTTTCAAGGAAAATGTTAAATTTAGATTTGCCAGAAGCAGAAAAAGAAGAGCAAGATGTATATTTTAATCTGATCCTTCATTGCACTTCTAGAATTTTTTTAATTCCTTGCTTTTGGGTAAAGGAAAAAAATATTAAAAGATCAAAACTACAGCTGATTAAACAGGGCCCAGTTCATTCCATTCTGAGATTACTTTGAAATCTTACCAAAACCATTCCCTGTTAGGACCTAGAAGGAACAATTTATCACTTCAGCCAATGTCAAGAATCAGACTACAATTCACTAGTATAACGGTCTATTGAACATGTTCAGTGACTGCAGCCCAGTCTCCAGGCAGGTTTTAGAGTGTAATTAGGCTTCTAACTATTGCCATTATGCAGCAAGATGAAGTTCAATGATTTTATGGGAACCATAAATACTAGGCTTTTATGTGACTTTCCACAAAAATATCATTAGTCTCCAAATGTAAATGTCACCTGTGGGTTACTAATTAAAGAGGTGAAATAATGCAGCTCCACTTCAAGACTTTCTCTGATGTCAACACTTCCAAAACATATGCGAACTAAAAATAGCTCGTTCTGTTCCACTAACATTACCAAGACAGAATATTGTCATTTCAATACATCCTACTCACTAATATGCAGGTTTTCAGTGCTATAACTTGATACTTTTTTAAGTAAGAAAAACAGACAAGCATTTTACTCAGAAACACTTCTTCTTCCTCTTGTCAATATGAAATTAAAGTAAATGCTCATTTTTCTATGGTATAAAAATGCTGATAAGCTTCTCTGGCCAAGCCAGGTTTTGCATCCTCAGGATTTAACTAAACCTTTTAAATGGAGGTGGATTCCTCACAGGAAAGATATTTCCAGTGCTGTACTTTATGCTCAGTAGATGAACCATACTTCAGTCTTGCACAGGCATGATGTTGCTTTCTTCACAGCCCAATCTGACCATTTTCTTTGCATCTCTTTCTATGAAAGGGCTTCTTAGAGCTGTAAAAATGCAAGAGGCTGGTAGCCTGCCCTTTCATCTGCGTGTAGACATTCAATGCCCATTTAGTGTCCAGGGAAACGGAAAGGGAAACGGAAAGGGAAACGGAAAGGGAAACGGAAAGGGAAACGGAAAGGGAAACGGAAGTGTACACCATCTAAAATTTTCCTGTCTATGACCATTGTTGTATTGTCAAGTGTATATATGTAAAACTGGTATCAGTAGCTTCAGTGGGTCTCTGGGAACAGCATGTCTTGCTGGTTTGGAGTCCAAAACTGAAGCAGCTTTTTTGTCTTGAGATATTTTCCTAAAATATTTGTGCACTACTTTTAATTAGATGTTTAATACTGGTCTGTGTCTAATTTCTCCTTCTCTTCAGCTGTTGGTCATCTAGCTACCCAAAATGAATGTGAACATATCAGGGTTAAACTTTGATCCTTTTTTTTTTTTGTTGTTGTTGTGAATAGGCTCACTCTACAACTAGAATTCTCTACTTCAAAAAAGATTCAAGTTAAAGATTGGCTTTCCTTTCAGGTATTATTAGACCTTAATAACGTGGTTTTAAGCAACTATAAAAATAGCACCTATAGCAACTATAAAAAGATGCATAAAGATTTATTAAACAAAATCACATATGTACTTACACACATATGTACTTACATCACTATTTTCAACTTCCTTATCATTAATAACAAATCTGAAGGTAGAATTTGGTGATAAGCTTTCAGCCTGAATCCAGAAACGAACTTCTCCTTTCTCAAGAACCTCATAATCTAATTCTGATTTCAAGGGTATTGCTGCAGAAAGAAAAGCAATCAAATGGGAATAAAGAATGAATCCTTGTACGAAAAAGGACTATTGTAGTAACGTATTAGTACCTCCCTATTATTTATGGTAAGACAGATATAAAATA
>NW_010404268.1:18117-44470 GCF_000710305.1 Buceros rhinoceros silvestris | reverse complement strand
AAAAGACATCTAATGCAGCATTTGGCTGATTTTTAAATTAATTTCTCAAAAGGATAAAAGAATTTACAGTATAGATTTTGCACATTTTTTAAGGAATTGACTAGCAACAACCTATAGTTTACTGTCAAGGTTAAACATCAAAATAATTTTAGGCAATGTTGATTTTATTCAATTCAAACTAATATTCTTCTAAATGATTGAAAAGATAAGGAAACAAGTTGTCCCATGAAAAATGAAGCTGCCATTATGTCATGAAGATCCTTTTTGGAATTCTGGTCATTGGTATGTAATTATATTTCGTCTAGAAATATCAAATAGATTCAGATCTTTAACTTACTTGGATTCTTTATTTCATTGCTTAATGCCATCAAACGTTCAAACTCTGAAATGAAGAAAAATATTTGTTTTAATTTATTCTGAAAAATACAGTTAGAAAACAAAAAATGTCAAAGAGTATCCTCATCAGAAGATAATCTCCTTAAGTCTTAGATGTGAAATACCCAACTCTCTTCAAAAAATGATTTAAAAATATTTCAAGAAACTTAAAATTCTGATACATTGATTTAGTGAGTGTTCCTATTTCATGCATTTTTATGCATACTTTCTTATGCAAAAGAATCTATACAAGGGACCACACCTATTGCAATCTCTCTGTGGGATTTAAACAAAAGATGGGAGACAATAGCTTCTAAGTATTGTATGAGGTTCCTTTATCTGCTGACTCCCTTTCTGACACTGTACCTGTAAGCTTGTTTTACTGCTGCAGGAAACAAGTTTGAGTGCAGGTTAGTCTAGAGAAGGTACAGAAAGTTCTATTTAATGCACTAAATCCTCATGACAGCTGCATGAGAGTCTAGAAATGCCTTTGATTTTCATACTAATGCTATGTATGATATTCATTACTAATAAAGATTTGGAAGATGAACATTACTGCCAATTCCAAATTTACAGGTGATGTAAAAACCAGAGAAAATCAGCAAGGATTTATGACATGGTCAAGAATCTAGAAAAATTAGAGGATGCAAACGGGCAGTGAAATAATGTTTTTCAGTGCTAAGATGCAAAATCTGACATTTCTGCAGGGATCCAGTACAAATAAAAGTGTAATTTTGAGTGACAGGTATGACCAGGAAGACATGGGATAAGCGTGGGATGGGAAACACCTTCAGTGCTCTTCCACAAAAAAAAAAAAACCAAACTTTGAAGGTAGGACTGATGGAGACAAGATCTAGAGCCAGGTCTCCGGAAACTATCTCATGATCAAATGCATATCTGTCTTTTCCTACAGTATTAATTGGAAAATTAAAAATATACAAGTTCAGCTTTCCTGGAAGAAGCAGATACTAGTAATGACTAAAAGTCCACATAAATGGTCCACGCCCAGGAGAACCATATTTTTTGTGGCTGCACATGGATTTCTTCTCAACACTTACTTAGAAGGTAAGTGGAGAGATTTTCAGGCTTAAGGAACTGGTAACAGCAATTACAGTCTGTGGACTGGGAAAGCACCTAAAGTAATTTTTTGTGCTAGTTAAAAACAGCAAAGTTTTCCCCCTTTGCTTTTCACCTCAATGGTAAACCAAAGTCAGGCTGAAGAAAATTTGTTGCAACTCCCATGAAGCAAAATAGCTACAATATAATAAAGCAAAACTAATTAAATTTAAGTCAAAGGACAATTTAACCAAATGTATTCAGATCTTGTTAAAGCAACATCCTTTTTCTCACACTGTTTTCAGTAATTCTATCATCTTGGTTATATGAAACTGTACCTAGAACCTCAAGGTCTGTCTCTATATTGGGCTCCTTGGTAAGCAGAGATCTAACAGTAGCTCTACAGCTAACAGAGAACCAATCATTGTAAGAAATGAAAGGCTACAAAGTCAAAGCACAGCAAAAGTCTTATACTAGAGAAAGAGGTTCGTAAGAGTGAAAAAAGAGCAATATTTTCTGTCACTTTGCTGAAAGTGTAGCAGATATTTGCAAACAGCATTATAGTTCCAGCACAAAAAAACCAAACCAAAACGAAACAAACCTAACAACCAAAAAAAACAGTTCTAATTGAGCGTATTCGTTATCCTTTTTTTAAAGAAAATGTTGCCTTAAGTTATCCCAGCTTTCATTATTGTGATAATCAGAAAATAAGTAATTGCACCAAGCCTGTTGTGTGGTCTTTTTTGTCTTTTTCTTTGATGTATAGGAAAGAACGTGAGAGTCCTGGGGTTCTTTTTTCTTTTTAACTTGGACAGTTTTTAGTGCATTTGAGGTGATAAAATGAAGAAAGATGGTTAGGACCTTACCTTCCTCATCCATAACGAAGCTGGATGAAACCCCATCTGTGTCACTAACTGAGATAGAATAAGTTCCCAAGTCTGATTTATCAGGATTTTTGAAGTACAGCTTAGAACTAAAATCATCAACAAAGAAGGATGCAATTAGAAGGGTTTCTCATGTTAATGAGACTTTTAACATGACATACTTCTAATAATTTGATGGACCAAAATGACTTACTGGTTTCCTTCTGTTTCAATCTTAAACTTATCAGAATCATCAATCTCCTCATATGATTTACCCCATGCAAAATGAGATGCATCTGTAGCTTCTTTGCACTCAAAAGCCAGGTAAATATTACCCTCATCATCCACACCTGAAAAGATTTCTTTTGTTCCTGCAAGATAGGAAGCAACTCAAATGTCAAGGCTGCATTTTTGTTTCAAGCTGCAATTCAGAAATTACTAAAGCCCATGCAAATTTTGTCCGTCTTCACCAAGAGATACTTGAAACATGTTTATGCCATGTGCTGATTTAGCATCACTTACTAGAAAGATTCTTAATCTACACAAAAAAGGAATACTAAAAATAATAAATCCTTATCGAGAAATAAATACATAAAAAGAAACTGAATATTAGAAGATACGAACAGTTTAAGTAAACCAATTTTATTATCACTCTTGAAGCTTTAGTAAATGTGATGTCACACTGCTTTTCACTCAGTGTGTAGCACCTTTATTTATGTGCATAGAATCCAAAATAACTGATTATATAATATTTCCTGCAGTAAGTAAAGCAAAGAGTCTTGACATTACCTCTGTATTCACGTGACTTTATTCTTTAAGTTTTAAGGCTAAGACCTTCTTAATTGTTGAAATATTTATCTGTGCTACAATATCAAATCAACCTGATTAAACTAATTTTTCAGTATTTTAGAAGCAGAGGAGATGATAAAACAGTTCATTACCTGGCCGTGCCTCAACAAGCACTGGTTCAGATACCTCGGATGACTTCCCTACCCCAGCATCATTCACTGCACGAACTTTGAAAACATAGGTATGACCCTCATGTAAATCAGTGACCTTGAACAGGATAAAGAACAAAGCCAATTTAAATTCTTTTGTTTACTTATATGAAGATGTTAGCAGAAGCTGAGATCAAACACACATCTTTGTTGTACTCGAATGTTTTTTAGAACTCAGTTTTGAATTAACACTAATGAAAATGTTTACCTTAAAATAGCGCTTTGAAGTAGGTTTTTCATTAGCAGTGATCCAGTCTTCCACATCTACTTCCTTATAGTCCACTAAATACCCAGTAATAGGGCTTTTGCCTTCATACACAGGAGCTTTCCACAGAAGAACCAGTGATGTATTTCTAACTTCACAAATTGTGAGACCATAGGCAGGGCCTGAAATATTTTAAATATTGGAAATTCATTTCAATATAATAAAGTTTTGCAAACTGGCCCTGTAATGGCCAAAATGAACCACTTAAATTTTGTTTTGACTGTTTGCTTTCCAAAATCTCATCCTTGACAATAAACCAGGTTTATGCGGTATTTAAGTTATTTTCCCCTCATGGCTGTATACAGCAATACCTGCTTTATGCAGTGAGTGACATTAGTATTCTGAAGCATACATTCTTAGCTAGGGCTCAGTAACTCCATTTTAAGGGAAAGTTATTCATGCGGAAAGTCCATGCAGTTTAAAATCTTCCAACAAGTAACAGAGGTTTCTTGTCTCTTATTTAATTCACCAGCCCCACATCAAAGTTGCTTCACTGAGACTGATGCAGGTTCGTAATTAACCATCAGGACTTTTATTTTTTTATTGATATGCATAAACCATGATCTTTCAGACTAATTCAAACCCCACTGGCACCAGTGGACTTTGGATCAGGCTTCTCATTCCCTGACAAAAGACTTTTTTGTTATGAGGAGGATAATGATAGTCTGTTAGGAGATCTATTAACACTAAAAACATCCTGATGCTCTATGAATAAGTGCTATCTCATATCTTTGCAGCTATCAGGTATGTTCTCCTTACTGTATGTTCCTTCAACTGTGAAAGTGCCATTCAGTTTAACTTGTAGCATTTATTCTTCATTATTTTATTTTTGTTTATACCAGTAGACTCTAAAGGCAGAGTCATATCAGTTTGTTACCATGGTGAAAACAACCACCACAGAATACTGATATTCAGCCAAATTGGTAGCTGGAATCTTGCTTTTTCTTCTTCATCTTTAGAGTAAAGAAACCTGAAAGTACCTGAGACTTAGGGATTTTTCTCAGTGTTGTTAGTTTGGCCTAATTCAAGATATTACTTTTCCCTTTTCTCACCAGTTAAAATGAAGTAGAAAAACCTAACAAACAAATGTGTTGTCATTCCAGCCTACAGAATGTTAACCAGCAATGCAAGAAAATAAAATTTGTAAAGGATGATATTCAGCAAATACACAGAAAAAAAGTGGAAAAGTGTTTCGTTTTTTTTCCAAAAAGAAACTTGTAAGTACCTGTTGCACACCCCTTATGTAGCTTAAGTACTAGATTTCTCATGGAAAGACTGCAGTTTTCAAGGAGCCTATAAGATTTCTCTCAGGAGTCTTTAAAAATCACAACCTAAATGTCTATATATCCACAGATAATTAAAATTCCACTGGCAGATGGACCTGATAGAAATCTAGACAGTAGAAGAAAACATGTAAAGAAGTGCGTTCTATTCTAAGGATGCTGACACCACGGATGTTTCATATTTTCTAAAGTTGTTTAAAATAATTCATTAGCTATCATTGCTAACTCACAGAGGACTAGAGTTCTGCAGAAGGATGAAATAATTATAGGCTCTGTTTAAGGAACCCATCACTCCTGCTGGAATTCCTTCAAGGGGTTTGGGCCTTTCTAAGGAAAATTTCCATTCCATATCAAAAGGTGGAAGAATATTTCATTAACACTGGGAGTATATTGCAGTCACATTATATTAGTCTTTAGCATCTTTACTAAGTCAGGAGACAGGGTCAGCTTTTTTCTCCCAGTCTTAAATCTCAGTTATTTCTTTTCATTATTGCTAAGCCATTGTTTAAAAACTTATTCTAAAAAGAGTCTTGTGAAATATTTTAACAGCTTTGGCAATGTGGGGGGTGATGAGAGGGTTATTTGTTTGTGGTAGGTTTTTTTATTAAGCAAGGAGAATACAATACTCTCTGTTCAACCAGTTTCATAATGAGAACAATGTAATCAGCCAGGGAGTAGAAAGGTCAAATTGTTCATTATGAAAATGGAAATTTCACTCTCTTCATTTCCTGAAAGTGTCTTTTATTTTATTTCTTTATACATAATTCTCTGCTCAGCATTGAAAAACTTTATTTGAAATAAAATCTAGAGTTTGTGTGCTGCCATTCAAGAAAGGAACAAACCAACTGGAAGAAGTTCAAAGAATAGCAAAAAAATTGTGTATTTAGAGATGGGAATACATGATGTAAGGGGATGGTTGCATGAATTGGATTTTGTCAAGTTAAGGGGAAAGCTAGGAGTCTGATAAAGTCTTTAAACATGCAGAAGAGCTGTTCCAAAGAGAAAAAAGATGAATCTCTCTCATGTGCTCGGCAGACAGGACAAGAAATAAACAGGTTTAAATTGCAGGAAGAAGCGTTTAGTAATACCAGAAAAACTTTTGAACTGTAAGCATAGTAAGACTAGGAATAAATCCTGTCCAAAGAACCTGGACTTTTTCATGGGTAGAAGTTTTAAGGATGGATTAGACAAGCCTCTGCCAATGAAATAGATATAGCTGATCCTGCATGTGGGAAAGCAGTTGACTTAGATGACGTTTGAGAGTCTTTCCTAGGAAATGTTTCCATGACCTTACTGAACTGTCTCTTGTTCCAGGCAAGAATTAATTTTATATATAGCACAGAAAAGAAAACTGAAATTTTTCTGCTGCCTCTTGCTAATTATGACTTTTTGAAATCACTAAAAATGCCAATAGTTTTACAAAACCAGATTTTTTTTCTTCACTGAGAAAACAACTGCACGAGCATTTAGACATGAAACAGATGTGTGTAGGTGTCAGAGAGATTCAGGTGAGACAAACAAGTATTAGAACGGATCCTTAATTGCATACCAAAGTTCAATTTCACAAATAGAATTTAATTTAACAACACAGCGGTAATTTACGGCATTTTTGGGAAAAGAAGGTAGAAATTTATTAGAGTGGTGGGTTCCTGTGTTTTCATTATGGGCTCTGCTGCGGACTGCTTTGTTTAGGCAAATCAGTACCAGACATCAGAAACAACTTTAGCAAAATTGTACCTTGGCATGAGGTGAGGGTGTTATAAAATATGCAGAACGGGTCTTCAAACACCCTCTCATAGTTTACTTACAGAACTCAAGTGTTACCGAGGAGAAACAATTTCCTAGATGTTTAACACTTAGGCATAAATTTATACCTTCACATGAGGTAGACTAAAGTTTAACTTTCTTTTGCAGGGGACCTGAATTCACAATACTTCTTATTTAACATTTTCTGCAGTGTTAACACTGCAACTCACAGTTTTCAGCTACATCTACACCGTTAAACTGCAGACAATATAAACTAATAATAATAATAATCTCTCAGGTAACACCAAGGTACAATCTAGGGCAAACACATGAATAAGGGCACACTAGCTGAGACTGGCAGACTTTAGCTGCGAAGTGTGAGCTACAGTGTGTTACTTGCCTCTATGTCAAGTAACAGGCCTTTGTTTTGTCTTATTTATGACCAAACCACATAATTTTGGAATCTGAAACTCCAAGAATATTCTTAATAGACTGCAATTATGGTGCAGAGGTGCCTGTATATTGTACAGGTGGTGAGCATAAAGTGGAGCTTGTAGGTCTGGGAGTGAAGAGCTGATAGAGAGAAAAATATAGACTAAAGACATTCTGCTCTGAGCTGATATTGGCAGTGAAAGAAGGAGACATTTGTCAAGCTAACTAAAGGTCAGCCACTTCCCAGGACATTCAGTACCGTCAATGGGGATGTGGAGATAGCTTTCAATGGGAGAACTCAGAAGCAATGGCGATCTCAACAGGTAATTAAACTAAAAGACATCCAGCAGAGTTTGGCTGGAACATTACACTGAGTTTAAGTTTATATTGAACTGAAATTCATGAAGAACTAATAGCCTTACCAGGTTCTGGCATAGTCCAAGCTTTACACCTGAAATGCTCACTGGGATCTGAAGGCTGACCTATTCCAACCAGATTTGCAGCAGCAACTCTGAATTCATAGAAGGCATCTTCTGTCAAATCTTCTACCTTTTTTGAGAAAACAATTCAATATATTGAAGTCATTATTTATATTTTTTTAATAAATTAAGTTCTTAAAAATAAGCATTGATTAATTAATTATCAGGCCTTATTGCTGTGCTAGAGTACTGGAAGCATGTAATCTGAAGATTTCACTCTTAAACACACTGCAGAGATCTACATTGTACTTCCTTGTTTCAGCCACATCATCCTGTGAACAGCACTCAATATATTGGTATAAGAGGCTGTAAAAGGTTAGATCAAAGGTTCATGGAGCTCACTCAATGAATGACCACTAGCAGATACTTACGGGTGAATGTTCTAACACGAAATACCTTTTTCCATTGCTTATGAATGGCTATTCACAAGCCATTCACATAAGCAAGAGTTAGGATAGTTCTTCAGTCTAAAGAAGTCATAGTGGACTGACCAGCGAAGAAAGAAAAACAACAGAAAGCACAACGAAAAGCCAATCCAATTAGTCCCTCAGTGTGATGATATAACTCTGGGAAAGATTTTCTTGGCAATTTTTTTTTACTTGTACACATCTTTCTCTTGATATTACCTTCCATAACAAAGTGAGGAAGTGAACACTGGAAATGAGCTGACCAGAATCTGCGCTATGCTTCTGCAGACATCCCTGGTTAAGGAACCCCAATTTATCTAATGAGACCATCACAATTTCAGATTTTGAGGGTAGATTAGACAAGCTATAAGGCATGAGGATTTTGACACCCCCAGTCCTCTGCATAATTTTTTGAAAGTTATATTTAACCACGTGTCTTGAGAGAAAGAGGCAGCTGAGGGTGAAGATACTGAAAGGGTTTAGATTTTCATGAATAAATAAACTATAACTGTATTCTCTGGGAAAATGTGAGATATAAAAGGATTTGAGTGTGATTTCTTTTAATAGTAAGAAAAATGTGATGGGATGGTGACAAACAAATGACAAATCTAATACAAGACCAAAGCAAACAATGTAAGCTAGGAAAAGTCAGGAACTAATACAATTTAGATAGGATTTCCTGAAGATGGAAAGCTGTATAGTTTGATTCACAAGAGGGAATTACAGCTCAGCCTGTTAAAATGGTTTTAAAATCCAAGGTTTTTAAGGGGAAAGAATATTTGGGGGCTTCCCATAGAATTATTTAATCAGAGAGGTATTAGTGATTTCCCAGTGCTGTACTGTATATCTCAGAACCTTCTCCGCTTGCAGTATGTCATAAAATATTCTGTGCTACTAAAAGCTGTCTTGTTTTTTTTTCCCATCAGTATTTCAGATTCCAGTCATTTGAAATTTCAGGCACAAGTACAGTTACTGACAGGACTGAGTCTTAAATATCAAATTAATTAAACTCTGAATGTTTTCCCTTAATTTACATTAATCATTTGTTTATAAATTAATTTAATAATGAAAATATCTGTAAAGCATTGCTAATTATTGCCCTTTCAGGTATATCCTACCCACCCTTTTTTATTTCTCAACATCCATGTTCCAACTGCTGTCAGAGATGCCAGTTGTAAACTCACTCACAAGCTGAGTATTGTCAGTTGCCTTCTGTGCACGAAACATTCTTCCTGGGCTCATCTGCAGCATTATTTTCTGCTTTAATGTTAAATAACTGCAAAAGACTTACTCCAGCCCTGACGTTTATAGGAAAGTTCCTGTCTTGTGGTAATAATTTTAAGAAGTATTTGGGAATAAAATCTGTTTTTTTTATAACAAGCATCAGATTGATTAACTACTTATTATATCCTACCTTCCTAATCATTCCCCATGGAAGTTCACATCTAAATGTTCTTCTTTTAAGAAACATTGGACACATTGTAAGCGCAACGCAGAAGTAATTTATCTCAAAACTGAAATCATCATTCTGGTACTCTGGAAAGGAGGTGATGAGGCATAACATTAGGTTTATTATTGTACTTTCCTTTCCAGCTGAAGGCAGCTTTTGAGAGTAAGAACAAGAACAGTTACTTTTGTTCTCAGTCCATATCCATTTCATTTAAAAGTTTCCAGTCCTATGAACAGTATGGTCATCTGTCCTGCTAAATGCTTCCGTTGATTCTCTGCATGTGATTACTGTGGTGATACATATAGTGCCTATTAATGAATATAGTTTATGAAGCATTTTATAGATTTTGTTCTTTGTGAAATATGTGCTTCACACTTTTTTCCTCAAAAATTTCCTCATCTGAATGGCATTATTCTTCTTAGAATTTCATAGCAGGGGATGACACTGATTCTCTACCCCCATTTTTAGACTTGTTGGACTCCAAAACACACAATGGAAGGGCCTGGTTTTGCTGTAGTAAGTATTTAAAGAATTTCTCTGCAAGAAAGCAGAAGTCTACCAAAAGCAAAGAAGTAGTGCAAATCAGCTCCCAAAATATAAGGATTAAAAAGTACCAACCGTAAAAATAGTCTTTGTAATAAGGGAAGAATTGACTTCATGCCAGTTTTGATGGTTAGCTTCCCGCTTATCCATATAATAACCAAGGATTGGTGAACCTCCACTGTACTTCGGTGCTTTCCAACCAAGGGTCATTGAATGACCATCACAGTTCAGAAGTGTGATACCATGAGGATATGATGGACAAGCTATAAGGAAATAAGCAGCATGAAAGTTAGGACAAAGTCTAAAGCACTCACTGCAGTGAAGAAGTTGCTTAGAGGGTTTTGTATTGCTTTTGTTTTCTGTAGTGTACTGCTATCAGTTGTATATCAGTAACAAAGTAGTTGTAAAGCTGCTAAACAACATTAGTTTTATCCTCAAACATAAATGTGAAAGCTTCTGAAATATCAGCCTAAGGTGGTGGCCACCCAGCACATAGCAAGGAGTAACGGACAATCTTTGGTATGAAAATAGTAACGCCAGCAAAAGAGTCTCCAGACCAAGTAATATGCTAGAAGAATGAAATGGATCAGAAGATCTTTTCCTGCTAAGAAACAAATAAGCTGCTCAAGTACTTTTGGAATACAATTAGAATAACATAATAATAATTTTTAAAATTGTAATGTGAATGAAATGAAGGCATATGACTATCTGATCTATGGCTTTCATGGTTTTCCCCTCTTATCCCCATATTATATGCCTACTTCAGACTGAGAATGCTTTCTGCCCTATTAGGAATAGAAGATAATTACACTTCCACTGGCTTAACCTATGTTGAGGCAGAAAAAGACATTTTCTTCGTGGGTTTACCTGCACAATTTTACTCCCATCTGTAGCAGAAGCAGAAATGTCACCTAGGCATCTTCACGGAGATGAACAAAACTGTTTTCCTGAGCTTTTTACACACCTACTAGTAGTAAACACCCTGTCTACCAAGCATTACTACTGTTTTGTATTTGCCATCTATGCATGAAAGTTTGCCAGAAGATAACTCCTTCTTACCCTGTGGTGTTGCATCCAATATAGGCTAAGCTCCTGCCCCTAAAGCTCATTTGCTATTTTAGTTGAATTACAAGTATAACTTGAGAGAATATGACTTACCTCATTCAGAAGAGAATACGTGAGCAGAGACCCTTAATAGAGTCCCTGATCTTATAGCTGTACTATCAATCAGCCTGAAAACAGACAGTAATCGGGAGAACTGGCCTATTGGTCTTATTTTCAAATGTGGTGTTATACACAGAGGCCACGAAACACGGTCTTTACAATTATTTCCACTTCTTGGTAACTAAGAATGACCACAGTAAAATCCTATAAATGCCCTTGAAATAATGCTACAGAAAGAGTCTGTCCATGGTAACATAAGTAAGTCATCTATATCTAGTCTTGCTAAATTCCTGTTAAAGCCACCAAAATGCATAAAAGCCATCCACATCCCATAAGTGTGTGTGACATATATGTGCTCTGTGTTTGGTGACACACCCCATGCAACTCTCATCTTCAAAACACCCAGTGACAAAATAAAAGGTGCAAGTGCATGTACAATATAGGGATGATAGATGTACAAGTGTTCATGCACCACCTACCCATATGAGACACACTTTGTCCTAAAAAAGTCAAATAGAGTAAGTTTGTCAGTAGCATCCTATCCAAATTTATCTTCTAATAGTCGTTATGAATTATATAGCTTTCAGAGGACTATTTCTGACTATTTTCCTTTTTGTCTTCTTCTCCAAAAGGCAGGGTCCATTCAGGTGAGCAAAAGGTGTTCTATTTTAATTTTTTAAGTATGAAACTGAAACTGTGCAGAAATGAAAATTGGACCTTAGTAGCCCAGATCTGTGTACTTTTTTGTTCTAAATAATTATCCAGCCTTTCACTCAGCATGCATCATTCCCACTAAAGATTGCACAATGGATTGCTTTTACACTGAAATTTTGTCTGCAGTGTACAAGAGGAGAGAGATTGTGCAGGGAGAAGCCAAAGGGAAATTTCTCTTTTGTTCAGCCAAACAGTAATAAGGTTTCCTGAAACTTTTCTAAATAGAGGAGATTCTGTGCCAAACTGATTTGCACCTCTCCAAATCACTCAGAAGCTGCTTGCCTAACTTAATCAAGAGTTAGTTTCTTTGTTACAGCTGAGGAGCAGAAGGCAACTTGGTCATTACAGTGCATCTGACCCAGTATTTCTAACAGGCATTTTGGACAGCTTTTTTTTTTTTCCCCAAGCAATGTCTTTTCTCTAGAACAGCCACATTCCAAAGTATAAACATCACTAAAGGGATGTACTCGATGGTCGTAAAATTTACTGTTATAGCAAATAAAACCAAAGGAATTGAGTGCTGAAAATATGTAACTCATTCAAGAAACAAGATGCTGAGCTGCACAGAATCATACTTACTAAGGGCTGCCTGTACCGTTATAGCCTCTGATTCCTGTGAGTTTTCACTGAATCCTACAGCATTCACAGCTTTCACACGGAAGACATACTGCTCTCCAGTTTCCAAACCATGAACAACAAACCTGAGTTTGAAAAAAGAAGGCACCATGTATTAGTATATAATTTATAGGAAACGTTCTGTGCTGTAACATGAAATTTTGGCAACAAACATGAATGCTTCACAAAGGAAAATATTGCCAAGAGGGAAACCATTATTAAATGATGTGATGTAGTAAAATATTATTGGATGTCACACTGGAACAAAAGTCACAGTACTCATTAAGTTGCTAGTGCTGATCTGCCAGGTGGAGTCAGATAAACTATAAAATATTCCCTCTGAACTTTGGCTTGTTAAATGCTAATCTATTCTGGGAAAGGACTCTACTTTTCACTGTAATTTCACAGTCACTATCAAAAATAGCTTTCAGTTTTGACCTGAGATTCTAGGTAATTATTGTAGCAGGTGGAATAGTCAGAACTATCCCGTTGTAGGATACGTTCAAATGAACATGTTTTTTCTTGGTTTTGTGCTGTCCCCATCCCTTTGACCAAGAATTAGTCTCTACTTTTTCTTTGATCAAATTTCTTGACTACCTGATCAAAGGATTCAACAGAATACAAAGTCACTCAAAATTAATTAAGAACTGACAAAATACTTTAAAGAACATGATGTGCTTGCTATACCCCTAAGAAAATATAAATTATACATCTAAACTTAGTGTTTGGTGAGTGATTCCAATAAAAGTAAGCATGATTGTCACAAAGGAAATTACTTCAAGAATCACACAATGAAGTGTGATATTTTCATGGAGGGATAACAAATCATCAGAAATACAGACAAGGCTAGTGTCATGACAAAGGGGGGCCACTGTCCTTTTTTAGATGTAGTAGGTCAGGGAGCCCTAATGTTTCTGGGCTGGGAAACTTGGATTTACTTGGACAGTAGTGCGAGCAGCCGAAGCACTTTCCCCACCATGTTTATATCAAACTTGGTCTGCCCTTTTGCCCTAATGTCCATGGACTATGGGGAAGCTTCTGAGTTCTCTCTCCTTCTCATACTCTTCCTCATGTACATCAGGTCTGTTTACCCCATAACTTAATTCAGACTTTAAGAAAGGAATTTATTTTATGCTTACTCACGTCCAAGACATACAAAATCATGTCTCTAAGAACCTGCTTTTATAACTCAAAGAAACAGAATGGGCAAAAGAGGTTTCTCTTTGCAGGAAAAAATAAAAGGGGGCGGGTGGGAGGGGTGAAGGAAAGTCTGCACTGCAATCTGAAAAGCTTGGCTCTGACAGTCTGCTTTTATTCACATACATTCAGAATTTGCCTTCCATGGTAACATCATTGCTTAGCATGTAAACTGGCTTAAAACAATCCTACAGTTTCCAAATCACCCCAAAACAAAGAAGACTTGTAAATACCTGTTATATTTAATAGGTTTATGGTTACTAGGTTCCCAGTGATTTGATCCTACCACAGAATAGTCAATGTAGTAGCCATACAAATCCTCTTCACGTTTTGGTTTATCCCATTGAACTACAACTGATGTTTTCGTATTCCTTGTGGCCACTACCCGACCAGGTGCAGATGGAACAACTAAGAAAAAGAGAGAAAACATATACTATTATGAAATATACATAAAAATAAAAGTACACCAGGTTAGATGCATCACTGTATAATTTTATCATGTTTAATCACTACAACTATGACTTCTCCTATAATGTTAATATTTATATATTGTATATATTTCAGTATAAGGCTGGATACCCCTATATATGTGTGTATAAATATATTTATTTTTCTACTTATTTAAAGTAAACTTACTCTAAGCTATGATGCTCTCTACCTGTATGATTTTATATAGGTTTTCTAAGGAGTGAGTTAAAAGAGAAGGTATTTTCAAACATCAGTGTGTATAAAGTTATATACACTTATGAAAATGTTCTCTCTCTCAAAAGTTCTCTCTCAAATAAGAGATTTATGTACAGCCTATGTCCCTATACCATTACTGCATCAGTAAGAAATGCACATAAGCTGTAGAGGTATGATATCATACATAGTAAGAAATATTGCCTTCCAGTCAAGTAATGACAACCCCAATTCAGAAAAGGACAGCTTTTCAGAAAAACATTAAGATTACATTTAAATGCTAAGTGTTTAGCTAAACTTAGCTAGAGGGATTTCAGAGAAGCATAAGAACATTCGTTAGAAGGAATCTCTGGGCCTCATCTACTCCAGCAATCACCGAGAGTGATTATCAGCACTGCTAAATTGGATTGTCAGTCACAAGTTTCTCTGTCTTTAAAAACTTCCAACAATGGAGATTTCGCATCTTTCCTGCACAACTTCTTCCAGCCTTGCACTCTTGCACCTTTTTCACTAGGAGAGTATATCCAACTTGAATTGACTAAGCTACAATCTGCGGCTGTTGCCTCTTTTTTTTTGTTCGTTTGTTTTTTCGGTTTTTTGGTTTTTTCCTTCTGGCATTGCTAAGAATAGTTCGGCACCATCATCTTTGTGAGCCACCAAACTAAATCCCAGCTACCTCTCTTCATAGACCACAACCTCTAGGCCCCTGGCCACCTTGTTTGCCATTCAGTGGACCTCTCCAGGTTCCTCTGCATCCATCCCTCTAGAATAAAGGACCGAGAACTGGAACAATAATCCAGCACCAACCTCAGCAACACCAAGCAGAAGCAGATAAAGTTTCATTCAATCTGTTTACTACAGTTCTCCCAGTGTAGCATAGTGTGCAGTTCACATTCAGTGGAAGTTAATTGTTCATTTATCTTGAACTAAACACCTGAATGTGCATAAATAGAACCAGAAACGTTAAGACTTTGTCGGGAAAAAAAAATCTGAGTGAGGCCAACACCCAGTCTGTACACTATAAAATATCTATCTGATCATTCATAATGTAAGGAACTAAGACAACATCTCAGCCTGTCATGATAGGTTAAGAGAGGCATCCAGCACTTGCCTGTTAAAGGCATTTTAGTTTCCTCGGATTAATACATTGTGGAGAATTACAAGTACCATGAAACAAAAGAAAGGCAGCTTTTTTTAATATTTAGTCTTTCAATCTCAAAATAAAAAATAATACTTACGGACTATTGTACTTCATGCAGTAAGTCTGTAAGACCAAAGGAGTTCAATTTGCAATGAAGGCACTTGCATTTAGGACTTTATTTGTACGTGTCTACAATCACATGTTCTTAAGCTGTCATTATAGATAAAGAGCTAGAGCTTAATTCAGTTACCCAAACAAATTCATTTAGGGCCATTTTAGAGCATCTAAGACTTCTTCGTGGAGCTGCCAGATATGACTCAGGAGATACTGAATACCTACACTCTTCTGAAACGGCAAACCAAAAGCATTTGAAAAGATACTAGATGTTTGTTTGGCCAATTAAACTGAGCTTCTGATCAGCTGCTGGTGGAGTCCAAAAAATGATTCATCTCACTCCAGTATAGACACTTCATAGATGGGTACCATGGGGCAACTTATGGCACCATCAGCCAATTTATCCTCCAGGCTCCGCTTGCCACAATGAAAGCAGAGACACATAGAGCACCTGTAGATGCCTACAAAGAAACACCTAAATTTAGATATTAATCTCAAACTGAATACTCTTTTATCATTCTCTTCAATTGCATAATATTAAGTGCCATTTTGGATGACCTAGGACATCCCAACCATCCTCTAGTTTCTGCTCAGAGAAAGCTACCCATAATAGCCGTATAAAGATTGCTATCCCCATGAAGTTGTCTCAGCTGCCCTCAGGAATGTCAAATGGTACTGTGTGTAGGCAACTAAAAGGAGCCATGTGTGTCTGGTGTATTTTAGCTCATGTAGTAAACTCCATCTCTGAAAATACTCCTGCAGTTTCTCTTTAAAATAGCATCTTCTGCTTTCTGCTTTCAGCTATAGCTCTGATTTATTCAGAGCATCTTGCATTAAACCCTAAGGGATGGCCTATTTTCTGTATTTAGTGAAATAAATACAGTATTTTTCTTCCCTACATTGGGGAACGTTGAAAGGTTTAAATAATTTATATGCATTAATGAGACATCAAATCAAGAATACTTAAAAGGAAAAGATTTTTTGTTTCATCATGTATAGTTACAGACCAAGATAAAGGCAATGGATTGTATTTTTTAAAATTACAGTAATCCTTAATTATCTGCCAACACTTAGTGAACTACGGTATATCAGATACTGTATGTATTTCTCATAATTCTAGCAAGTGTACTAATAAAGTATGTGTTCTTCAGGTGACAACTGTCAATATGTGGGGCTATTATATCTGGTCTCTGCAAGAGCAAATCAGACATTTGAGCAGCAAGGTGAATAACGACTCCCTAATTTTTCACTTGTGTTTTAAAATGTGGCCCCAAGATAAACACTTTATTTTCATTTGGAAAATTACTACTGAATATGTAGTTGTACCTTCCCCTATCCTTGAAATCTGCTCATCTGCATGCCACAGGAATACTGCACCAGCAGTAATTTGCAGCTTAGAATACTAAGAAAGAAACGAAAGACTACTTTATGTAGCTGGAACTGTAGGGATATAATTACCTGAGCCAAACAATGTAATTATCTAAGTTAGCTATTAACCTGTACTATCCTATTTTTTGAGAAGTCACATTAATAAAACACTCTGAAGAATGAATAACAAAAATCAATTTAACTTTTTAACAATTATTAGTCTCAGCAAGGAGACTAGTGATCATTAGGAAAATTTGGGAATTTTTCTAGAATTTTGCATCTTGGTCTTTTTAAATCCTTCACAAATTGATTCAATTACTATTGTTGCAATTACACTAGTCTAATTATAAAGAGAATTGTCTGTATATTTAATAATAATGCCTTACAATTAACGCCTTACCAACAGTATCTTGTGGTACAATAGGTTCTGTGATTTCAGATGGATCACTGATGCCATGCTTATTTGCTGACAAGACTCGAAAAACATAGGACTTTCCTTCCGCAAGGTCAAACACTGCATAGCGAGGAGATTTTACTGCAACCTGTGTGTTGACTCTTTGCCAACTTCCACTGCCAACCATGGACTACAAGAAAAAAAAATTAAAAAAGGCTGTGAACAACTTCCGCAAAATGCCAAAAAATGAACATATTGCTGTATTGCATCCTGCCATGAATTTATTTAAGAGCTGTAAGAGTAGGATCTCTCTCTAATGCCTGATTTTAACATGTGCAGTAGCTCATACATTCCATTAGTCTACAAAAAGGTTGAAACACCTCACTGCCTCCCTGCCTGTCTAGACTTCAATACATGTGCACTTGAACATACAGCTAGCCTTCATTTAGGGTCATGACTGTCAACTGTGATTGGTGTCAAAAGAATTGCTCACATGTCCTGCAAAACTCACTTGAACACCAGAAGGTTCAGAATAAATCACGCAAGTCCTAATCCAAATACTGCAGAAAGGTGGGGGTGGTGGTGTTATTTTACTCACTGCTTTACCTTTATCTTTACTGTTGAGTAAGGTCATGTCCCTACAAGACTTCATCAAGTGAAATAATTATTTTTTTAATATTCTCAGTGTAGCAGCTGAGCCATTCATCACTACAACTGCACATGGAACAGAGGCAGCAAACCTGCAGTCTGAGAAAAGTATGTTGTCCATTCAGTTCCCCTGATAAACTGTTGACCCAAATGGAATCTTTCAGCAATTTTAGTAGCACCCAAGTGCCCAGTAAATAACTTAAATAAAATTTCATTCAAGTACAGAATGGTCCATATAAACTAAACATTTATAAAATTTTGGAACACAGACTCTGGTATCAAAACCCAATTGCCTGTGAACGTCTTAGAGGAGGAGCAGTGTTTCAGGGAGCCTTGGAAACTGCCTTGTACATAATGAGACATATTATAGATAAATAGTAAAAATGTAAACAGCTGGAGCCCATAGATCAAAATATATTTCATAAATGCTAAACTCACCTAGTGTTCTTATCAATAGAAAAAAGAAATGCAACAGTTTTTTCATAATAAAAAGATTGAAAATTTGAAATAAACAATATTTTACCACATACTTTACTTTCTGAGGTGAAAAATACTAATTATTGCACTTCATTTTCACAGAGGAAAGAATCAACATCACATTTCATCCTCTACTTTGATTCTATTTATTAGTTATGTAATGATTTTAAGGGAACATTGCTATGAAGCATAAAGCAGTCATTGCCACTCATTTTGTGTTTCTTGAAGCTTTTAAAAATATTTTTTACTCTTCAAGAATGAACCATTAGACACACACAAGTCTGTGGGTCAGGATGGGATCAAACCAAGGATATGGAGGGAGCTGGCAGAGGTGCTCACCAAGCTGCTTTCCATCATTTCTCAGCAGTCCTGGCTACCCAGGGAGGTTCCAGTTGGCTGGAGGTTAGAAAATGTGATGCCCACCTACAAGAACCTGTGACTGGCACCTTCCTCTTCACTCACTTTACAAGGAATAAATTGAAAATGTCAGGGTACAGCAGAGAGCTGGCAAACAGGAAAGTGAGGATCAAGTTATGACTCGCTGTTTATTCCTTGCTCTACCACAGGACTGCGAGAAACTTCCCCTTAATACAGGCAGACTGCAAACTTCCAGTCTTGCCTGTAAGACTGTGAAATCTTAAGATGTTTCTTTTCCATTAAACTGATGCCTTACACATGTAGTCTGTTCTCATTTTAGACAACAGTAAGCAAATAGCATAAAAGCATCCCTTTCCCCCAACCTTGAATTTCAATGCTCATTAAATCATGTAATAAGACACTTAATTGTCCTCGCTTCTCTAACATTCCATCACCAAATCTGGTGAGACCACAGAAAGTGTTAGTTCGACTGTTCGTTCTGTAGTTCTGTAAACGCATTGAATGTAATTGCATAAGGCAAGGGAACACCCTACAGCTGATTGCCACCGTACAGTACAGCACCTTCTCAATGAAATACGTCAGTGGCTCCTTGCCACGGGGAACAGGTGGATCCCAGCTGAGTACAACATACGTTTTGCTGATTTCTGAAGCATGTACATTGGTGGGAGGGCCTGGAATCTGAATATCGCCTGTAAGAGTAATGAATGAGACAAGTGTTAAAATAGCAGATTAACCCCTGGGTCAGTACTCATGCTACAGCTCATCTTTCTGAACTCCTCCCCTGCTCAGGTAGGACGGGTTACGATATCATCTGTGCAGTTCACTTGCTCCAACTAAATTTTGAGAAATAAGAAAATATCAGTATTAAAAGGTTGTTATTACTTTTTCAGTAAAAGTTAAATACGGCTCCTGTGCATTTTTCACACTTATTTCTTTGATTAGATTTGAATTACTTTTATCTGCTGGTCAGAATGCCTTGGGAAAAACCTACCACTGTTTGCAAACAAGAGATTCTTTTTGATTAAGAATAGAAGTCTAAAGAGTTATTATGAGAAATCAGAGTAGAAGAAGTGGAGTAAGGAAAAAAGCAGCTTACAACAAAGTGGAAAGCAGAAAAAGAAGCAGAAAGTATTAGCAATGTATCCTGTAACTTGATGATATTACCAGCAGTATAGTCTAAAGCACTTCTGAAAACAGTGGATCAGAGAGAAAAATATATCACCAGCCCTCTGGTGACTCTTCCAGTTGGTGTGGCCTGATCGAACCCCTCTCCCCACTCACTCTGCAGAGTTATCAGGAATGCGAGGCAGGAACTGCATACCCTGGGCCAGGCTGGAGGATTTCAGCACGGCCCTTTGCGGTCATGCTTACCCACTACAGTGTGAGGAGAAACCAGCTTTACTATACAAGTAAAGGAATTATGATGGTGTATAACAGCACTAGATAGGAGAGGCTCGGACCTATGATAGACCACTTCAGGCATAGCTACACATCCCAGAAGCTTCCGCTTGGTAATAAGTCAGAAATAGCAGCTCAGCAGATACTTACAAATATTTTGTTTTTATAGCTTGCAGCAGAGAAAGCAAAAAGCTTTGTTCTTTTAAGGTACATTTTGCCACTTCTCAGAGTAGCAAGGAATATCTATCTTCAGTATTTCACATAAAAAGAGAAATGTTTCAATAATAATAATCTCTAAATCAGTGATTTGATGTTTTAATAGTTTATAAACAGCAATAGAATCAACCAGGCTCAAAATGTACACTGAAGTTATTTCATCTTACATATTTCCCAATCAAAACCAGACCTTTTTTAAAGCAAACTGACTTTTCCAAACAAAGTTTATTTTCTCTAAAAGCTTTCTATATTTGATTTCCTACAAATGTAATTTTTCTTTAAGAAAGGCACATGAATCAGCTGAGTTTAAGACAAAATTGCTGACATATGGTCAAGAAAATTACAATAACCCTTCACAGCATAATGCATTCAAAAAACCAAAAGATTTCCAACTGATTTCACTTAACTAAATCTCTGCATGTTTCCTTGAAAATCCCAAAGCTGCCATAATTTGTGAAAATATAACACAATGGTACAGCCTTCTCTTCCAGGATGAAAGTTTGTCCAGCAGTAAGAAGGAAGTCCATTCACGATCTATGAGATCACTTTTTCGGAAATGGTCTCTGATCTTGCAGATGAAAATAGTGATCTATATAAAGTACGGTGTTTGGATATTCATACTCTTTTATTAAACATGCACATTCATGTAACAGAAATCCAAACATCATTATTCATGCTTATGCCAGAGTGGTCATTTAATGCCTCTGATCATTCTCAGGCAATCCTGAGAGCAGGAGTACGTTCTGTGAAGCCAAACAAGTAAGACAAATGTATTCTGATCCTATAATATGATTCTGATCCTATAATGCCCATATCAGTTAATTTAAGGAACCATTGTAAAAATAAAGAAACTTCATCTGACCTGCCCTTGCACTGGGGAAACAATTTAATGTCTGAGTTTCCTTCAAACTACATGTGTTCTCCGATGGTTTCTCTTTTACTATGTTATTACCGGAGTTACAGTTTTATAACCTCTGTGGAAGAGTAGACAGACTTTTGGTTTTTCCACTGAGACATTATAGTTAACATTTTTGATAGTTTAATTCAAAAAATGAAGATCATTGTCCAAGCCTAGGAAAAAAAATCACCAGATATAGAAACAATCAAAGACAGAGGAAAATCAGGCTTTATCTCAAATGTTGGCAGTGATCTCTCCAGTTCTCCTGAGGAAAAACTTTATTTAGTGTATAACCTTAACCGTAAGAACAATGTCTCTGTTCAGAAAGAATTTGCATGGATTGTATAAGCTTTTATGAAAATAGAAATGACTTGCTCAGATCATCATATTCAGTCTAAAACAGCTATATTTATCTCCTGGAAGAATAGGAGGAAGGGAAATGTGTGCAATCAAATGCAATGTTCAGCTTAACACCAGCCAAAGCAAAAAGGTGAGGAGATACTGTCAGCACAGTGATAATGAGGGTGGTGCTGTTGAGAGTGTGATGTTCCCTGTCCTTTTAGACCTCATCTTTCACTCTGTTCTGTCAGCCTCACAAGCCAGAATATCTGTCTTTATTTATTATTATAAAGAATTTACTCTCTAGGTGGATTTCTTTTCAAGCTATGTTTCTAATTATAATGCTAAATTGCTGAAATATAAATAGAAGGACTGAAATCATAGAAATGCTACATACCTTCAAGGTCATCCTTACTGATCACAACCTTTCGCCCTTCATCCACATGAATAGCTGTCAATCAAAATATTCAATTAGTTTCTTGAACCAGTTTAATATATTTACAAATTTTGCATATTATTGTTCGTCACCTGTTCAAAAGCCTGAATACCTCTATTTCTATAACCCTGTTATTAAAGTTTTCCCCAGATGGAGTCAACTCTGTCACACACTGGTTCATTCACTTTCATAGGAAACAGAGCATAAGACAGTACTATTTAAAGATGTACTAGAAGAATCATAGTCACAGTAGTTTGATTCAATTCTGTGGCAGATTAATGAACAATTGTATCACTTTTGTTATAGGAACTAATCTTAAAGCTAACGGAAACACAGCATATTCAACTCAGATTTTACAGGCAACATTGGGGCAGTGTTCTGCAGTCTTCATAATGAGTTTAATACCACTCCGAGTAAAGGGAGCACACAAAACAGAGGGTGTGCAAGAACATGATACATGGAATCTGTACAGGGGTTCAGGACAAGGCTAAATCAATAAAAATACTCCCCAGAGCAAGCCAGCTTACTCTATTTAGGGAATAGTTCTCATAAGGCTCCTTTACAGTCTGCAGTGTCCCTGAGCACAAGAAAAAAGAGTTCATTCATCAGATTGACTTTTTCCATCTGTCAGAAAGGTCACAATACCAGAGACCCCCCCACAACCTGTAGCATGGGGGCTTTGTCCCAGTACTGGCACTTCACCGAGGAAAAAAAAAAAAGATGTGGATAAATACAGCAGTCTGTGAGCCAGTAAATTTGTATGACAGTTTTTATTTTTTCTTTAACTAAACCAGATATATTCGATAGCTGTATCAAAATTTACTGCCAGCAAATGTAGGAGTTTATGTGCTCTGAGGACCCATCTCCCAGTGTAAATGATACAATCTTCCAGGTTATATTATCTCTTTTAAAAACACTGTGCTTTGTGATAATGAGCATCTATATTTAAAGCTAAGTAAAACCAGCCATAACTGAGATGGAATCTCCAGGTCCTGCCAAATAATCTGTGTGGACCTTCACATTTCAACTACATCCGCCTCCTTGAAATTAGTGAGATATTCAATCAAAGGAAGAAAGAAACTCTGGTCCATAGGTTAACTAAGCAAGCAAAATCTTTAAAAAAAAATCAAAAATCAATTATTCAACATCGGTTTCAGCCTTGCATAACCTACTTTGTGTTCTCTCCAGGTCAACGGGGTCAAGAGCTGCAACAGGTTCAGAGACGCGAGAAGGCCTGCTAATGCCAGCACTGTTCACTGCCCTCACACGGAATATGTAAGACCGTCCCTCAAGAAGACCAGTCACAGGATACTTGCAGATTTTTACAGGAGCATCATTGCACTGGACCCAGTTTTCCAAACCTACTTCACATCTTGGGGTAGCAGAAGACAGTATTTATCAGTATCATCCCACAATAAATACATATCATCCTACACACACCAAGTCAGAACCATCAAAGTCATCCTCACTAAGTTGAGGAATTAAACCATACACCTCATTAATGAAAGCCACACACTTTATACACTCTTTCCTCTGATCAGACAACCAGTTCCCACCTTGCTCATATTTATTCATAACGCAGTTGCAAAGGTCATTTTTTCTTACACGGTTTTTGGCCTTTTCAGTTCTCTTTGCTTCCCTTCCATTTGGTTCTCATATAAAGAACAAGTTATTAACTTTTATTTTTAGTATATACCTCCACAAAACATTCTGAAATTGCAACATCCACCTCATCTTTTCCATCTCTTTCTTGTCATATTTTTAAGCAATCATTCTTGTGCTTTTCCCTCCAACAATGGTTGGGCCACAGAGCGTAGGAGTCATCAAGAAGCAGCATGAATACCTCATACTGGCTCCACTGTGTGTGCATATCTCTTTTGTGCCCTACTGCTATAAACCTGTGTGGAGAAGACTGATGTTTGCCCTGACAGTACCAGGATAAACAGGGTCATGTTCAAGGGCTCACTGGAACTGCAGTGGTTGAAGCAAAATAGCAAAAGACATAGCTGACTGATTATACATAAAATTCGCATGATCTATACACTGCACAAATTGGATGTAAATGGTAGAATCCCCAGCTAATTTCCTCATACTGACTGCCATTCATACGCCAGCTTTTTCCAGCAATAACCAGTTATCCCTGAACTAGACCAAATTACAGGGTAGCAAACAACAATGAGCTGCAAATGTCACTTTTAAGTGTAGAGCAGTATACATTACGTAACTATTTCAGTAATATTTCTGCTGACTGACATTTTCAGACACTAAGGATCAGATGTACTGCTCTGGCTACAAGGGGCAAGCATGCACTTCAGTGGAAGAGACATGCAAAACACCGCCTGGATCCCCTGTTCCCCAGCTGTCTGCACTGAGCTGAAACCCCATCAAAGTGCAAAGCAGACTGGAGGAGAGAGGACTGCCTTTCTAATTTAAACTACCAGCTCCCAGGAGTCCATGCTTTGAGCTCCTGGTGTACCCCAGTTAAGGCAGAAATAAAAAGATTATGTAATAACTCCTACATTTAAACTTTTGCAGTATACAGATTAAAGAGACTAAATCTAACTCAAGATGTCTGTGGATCCTGGATCCCATAAATTAAAAATTTCCAGGGCTCATTCACTGATTTGACAACCTCCCAACTATTGAACTATTTTAATGTCTGATAAAATGTGGCTGTCTGCAAAGAATTCTTGGGAATGGTTCTTAGCCCTCGCTACTCTCAGACTGTGCCCAGAATTGTCTGGGAAGGTACTAGGTCATTGGGCTAAAAGTTTGCCAGGAAACAATATAGTAATTTAACAGAGTAGGCAACTGAGTTCCAATGCCATGGGTCTGTAAAAATAAAGAACCCGTGTATTCAAGGATATAATCATTTGGGGGGGTTCTTCAGTATATACATGTTTTTGTCAATGATCAAAATTAAATATATCCCAATAATTACATACTTGTCAACAAAATATCCAATGACCGGGCTCTCACTAGTTGTGTTTGGTGGTTTCCAGGTAACAATGACATAGTCTCTGTTAGCATCATGGCATTTAACATCCATTGGCGCCCCTGGTGCTCCCGCGATCAATGCATCAGCATCTGGACCACAAATAAAAATAAATCAGTGTTGACCCTGACTCCTCTGAAATATATCACCAAGACAAAAGGGAAGACTTCCAGTTCACTTTGCTATTTGTTCATTTGAAGGGAAGCCCAAAGGTTTCATTACGCACTAATTCACTGCACCAGTGAATCAGACCCAAAATGTCTGTATCTCCACATTGATAAAAATGTTCAGGGACATTTTTGAGAACAGACACCTATTACTTTTCATACAAATTAAAAGCCCAACTACCCCATGTGTTTTGATGCTCTTTCCCACTGAAAGCTGTTGCTCAATGGGTTAGTAATCAAAGGAAGGTACTTACGAAAGAACATGTGGCTGAGCAAAACAAATCTCTTTTGGTGAGGTGGCTACCACTCACTATAAGATCAGAGCCCACATGAAAAAAGGCAAAATGAAGGCCTACGAAGGACACTAGAGACTCCAGAGGACATAGCTCAAGTACAGGGTCCTGTGTATGCAAAGGGATTGAACACAGTATGAAATGGACAGTAGAGGTACCTAAAATCGACCCACCACCACAACAAATAATTCTAGGAAAGTTATTATGTACTAGTGGGATTTTTTCACCTGGGTACTTTCTTTCTTAGAAAGTAATTGGGAAACAGAAAGCTTTAGCATTTTTTTTCCAATGAGATCAGGGTGGCAGAATGGCTTGGTCAGGATATAATGTGAAGACAAACCCTTGCACTAGTCCTGTGAAAAGATGGATCTTAACCCTCTGAAAAAAATTAATCTCTCCCCACCCCAAACAACCTCTCTGGATGACGGTTCTGCAAGACACATATGTTCTAATACATTTCCAAGAAGAGTGAGATGGTGGAGCGTGCCTGGATCAGTTGTCCTCTGTATGTCCAGCCCCGTGAGCTGGATGACAGGGGCAGGGAGCAGAATGAAGCTTCCATAATCCAAGAGGAAATAGTCTGTGACCTACTATGCCACTTAGACACACACTAGTCTATAGGGTCGACCCCCAGGACTCCCGTTCTTGGCAGGCCTCGGCCACCCCGTGCCCGGGTCCGTGATGTCCGGAGGTAGAGCAGCGACTCTTTCATGGGCAACCCCTTGCTGTGGGGAAGGAGCTTGCATGACCTTGTGAGGTTGAGAGCTGTGCTGGTGGTGGCATGTGCCTCCGGTGGGGTCTCCCAGGCCAGCCAGGGCTTAAC
>NW_010404268.1:7923-18086 GCF_000710305.1 Buceros rhinoceros silvestris | reverse complement strand
CTGAAGGGTCAGACAAAGTGTGTCCACGGGCAGGATGGGCTCACTAGCCTTCGGGCAGCCATCCTAGGAGAAGGACAACTCTGACTCCAAACCCGGGCAGATGGAGCTCGTTTAGCCCTGTAAGGCTCATCCATCTAAGAGAAGGATACTCTAACCAAACCTACGACCCGAGGACTTCGCTGTCACCATCCAAGCTCGCCAGGCCCTGGCAGATGAACCTCAGGTGTAAAGGTTGGGGCCAGTTCCACGCACACTGGTGCCTCACCCAAAAAATCCACCGCGCAGGCCCGAAGGGTGCACTCATCGCTTGCAGTGAGCATGGGAAAAGCTCTTCCCAGATCTTCGTTCGCGAAGCCAAGCCATGATGATGAGTCTATAGAGTCAGATGGGATCAACCCAAGGGTACTGAGGGAACTGGCAGAGGTGATCACCAAACCACTTTCCATCATTTCTCATCAGTCCTGGCTAACCAGGGAGGTCCCAGTCAACTGGAGGCTAGCAAACGTGATGCCCGTCTACAAGAAGGGACAAAAGGACTGACTACAGGCCTGTCAGTCTGACCTCTTTGCCAGGAATGTCATGGAGATCATCTTGGCTGCCATCATGTGGCACATGCAGGACAATCAGGTAATCAGGCCGAGTCACCACAGGTTTATGAAAGGCAGGTCCTGCTTGACTAGCCTGATCTCCTTTCATGACAAGCTGACCCACTTAGTGGATGAGGGAAAGGCTGTGGGTGTTGTCTACCCAGATTTTTCTAAAACCTTTGATACCATTTCCCTGAGAGCATTCTTTTGGAGAAACTGGCTGCTCATGGCTTGGATGGATGTAAGCTTGGCTGAGTAAAATCTGGTTGGGTGGTCATTTGTTGAATGAAGAGTGGGGTGAACAGTTGGACTTGATGATCTTAAAGGTCTCTTCCAACCAGATGATTCTATGATTCTGTGATTCTATGAATAGCATCAAATCCAGTTGGCTGCCAGCCACAAGTGGTGTTCCCCAGGGCCAAGTATTGGGGCCTGTTCTCTTTAACATCTTTATCAGTTACCTGGTTGAGGGGATCAAGTGCATGCCCATAAATTTGCAGGTGACACCAAGTTGGGTGGGAGTGTTGATCTGCTTGAGGGTAGGGAGGCTCTACAAAGGGATCCAGATAGGCTGTATTGATGAGCCAACTGTATGAGGTTCAACAAGGCTAAGTGCCAGGTCCTGCATCTGGGTCACAACAACCCCCTGCAATGCTACAGGCTTGGGAAGAGTGCCTGGAAAGCTGCCCGGTGGAAAAGGACCTGGGGGTGTTGGTTGAAAACCGTCTGAATATGAGCCAGCAGTGTGCCCAGGTGGGCAAGAAGGCCAATGACATGCTGGTTTGTACCAGCAATAGTGTGGCTAACAGGAGTAGGGAAGCGATTGTACCCCTGTACTCAGCACTGCTGAGGCCCCAGCTTGAATACTGTGTCCAGTTTTGGCCTCCTCACTACAAGAAAACATTATGGTGCTGGAGCGTGTTCAGCGAAGGACGATGAAGCTGGTGATGGATCTAGAGCACAAGTCCTATGAGGAGCAGCTGAAGGAACTGAGGTTGTTTAGTCTGGAGGAAAGGAGGCTTGGGGGGACCTTACCACTCTCTACAACCACCTGAAAGGAGGTTGTAGCAAGGTGGGGTTCAGTCTTTTCCCCCAAGTAACTAATGATAGGAAGAGAGGAAATGACCTAAAGTTGCGCTAGAGGAGGATTAGGTTGGATATTAGGAAAACATTTTTAACTGAAAGGGTTGTGAAAGCACTGGAACAGGCTGCCCTGGGAACTGGTGGAGTCACCATCCCTGGGGATACTTTAAAGACACATAAATGTGGTACAGAGGAACATGGTTTCATGGTGGACTTGGCAGTACTGAGTTAATAGTAGGACTAGATAATCTTGAAGAAATCTTTCATCCAAAATGATTCTATGATTTTATGATTCTAAGATTTAAAAGTAATATAGATCAAAAGTCTTTAGTGGGGCTGCTCCAGTTTGCCATCATCAAGGATGTCGTCTGATGATTTTAAGACAGTGAAAGAATTTCTCAGTCAACAAGGCTCATTCCCAGCTGGCAATCTCTAGAGCTAAAAGCATCACAGTGAGGACTTGTAGTATTCAAAGATGTTTATTTCCTACCAGGAAAGGTAATAGCAAAGAAAGAAACAAGCTCTTTCTTCACAAGAATGATTTCTCTGGTTCTTCAGGAAAGAAAATGTCCTCAGGAGCACGTTCCTTTGGAAGGTCCCTATTCATGAAAGGGGACTGATTTTTCTAGCACAGACTACAATATAAATCAAATTACAAAGAAATACCACAAGGCTGGATTTTTTTTTGTACTTCAGTCATTACACGGGATTGTTTAATAAAACTAATCTTTCTACTGCTCTTTTTAATGTCTTCTCAAGTAACAGATTAAAAGTTTACCTCTGACAAACAGGTATGCACTGTATTCATTCACTCCACCTCTTGTGACCATGCGCAGAGTGTATAAACCTTCATCATCTTTGTTCAGATGGGTGAAGGAAAGAGCTGCCTGGCCTTCTCCAAAATACAGCTTCGTCCACTTGGAGTCCTTTATCAGCACGTCTGGAAGAGAAGATCCATCAGACACGTTACTACTCTGGCCAGAACAACATACGCCCTAGTGAAGCTCTTTGCTGATCAGGGGCACAACATAACATTTGTGCCAGCTTTATGCAGAGAGATGGTAATTCGGTGATATGAAAACTCTACAGGGAGTAAGCTACATCTCTCTAAATGTATTCCATCAGTGAATTTTAGAGAATATGGGGTCTCATACTACCCTATGCAGTGCCCACAACAGAATTCCCATCATTATTATTTTTAATACACTGACAGAGAATATTTTTAACCACATTTCGAAACAATGACTTGAAAACTTGTCCCATCCTGTAATGAATGCAAGGTGGCACTCTGATAAATTTTTAATAAGTTTTGCTACCTGTTCAGGTAAAATGTCAGATTACTCAATTTCTTCCTCAAAGTTTAAAGACCAGATTTCAGTTTAATCTGAAGACTACTACAAATATCCGCCAAACTGAAATCTTCAAGGCATGCCTATTGAGCAGTAAATAAAATTAAATTTGAATCTCTCACAGGTGAGAGGTGGTGACCCATGATTAATGCAAATTTATCTGCGTGCTTAGTGAAAGCAGAGCAAAAGAATGAGCAGGATATTTTATGCTAGCCAAGGGACTTTCTCATATCATTCCTTTTAATAACTGATTGAATTATTTTTTTATTTTTAACTCCCTAAGACCTATTGAATACTAATTTATTGTAATCAGTGCAGTAGAACTGTATTTAAAGGAGCTTAATATCTACAAATGTATATTATTCTACTTCTTAAATACACTTTGGAGCAGACACTCAAAACAATTGCAAAGAAATCAGTTTCCCCACCTACTAGGTGAATTGCATAAGAAGGTATGAAAAAATGACACACTTTCAGATAAGCATCTGGAAGGCATACGCTACTGAAACTTACAGCAGTAAATTACATAAAATCACCTAAGCATACAGTTGTTTCCTGAAAAGCTTGCAAACTGAAATCGGTCACATCCCTTCCCATGAGATCCTTAATCCCATGACATCTCCTTAATCCCATGACATCTCCTTAATCCTTTATCTGGCATCTGAAGCTGGAAGATCTTAAAGACATTTTCCATAGAGCACAAGATCCCCAGGTATAAGAAATAAGGCAAGGAAGGGAAGAGACCAGCATGGCTGAATCGAGACCTGCTGGTCAAGCTAAAGAACAAGAAGGAAATGCACAGGCAGTGGAAGCCAGGACAGGTAGCCTGGGAAGGGTATAGGGACACTGCCCACCCTGTGTAGGTATGGGGTCAGGAAGGCCAAGTTACAGCTGGAGCTGAACTTGGCAAGGGGTGCCAGAATAAGCAGGGCTTGTAGAGGTGCGTCAGCCAGAAAAGGAATGTCAAAGAAAGCGTACCCCACAATGGGCAAGATTGGCAAGCTGATAACAACAGGCAAGGAGAAGGCTGAGGTACTCAACAACTTTTTTGCCTCCTGAGTTGGTGGATCACAAGATCAGGATAGGGGCGCAAAGTCTCTCCCACTGCAAGAGATGAGCTTCATGACCACCTGACGAATGTGAACATACATAAGTCTATGGCACCCAATGAGATGCACCCCAGAGTCCTAAGTGAATTGACTGATACAGTTGCCAAGATTCACTCAATGATGTTTGAAAAGTCCTGGCAATCAGGTGAAGTTCCTAGTGACTGGGAAAAGGAAAAGTTTCGCCCATTTTTAAAAGGGTAGAAAGGAGGACCCTGGGAACAACTGACCTGTCAGCCTTACCTCTGTGCCTGGGAAGACAGAATCTGGAACAGATCCTCCTAGAAGCTATGCAAAGACACATGAAGGACAAGGAGGTGATTTGACACAACCAGCGTGGCTTCACCAAGGGTAAGTCCTGTCTGACCAACATAGTGGCCTTCTATGATGGAGTGACTACATCAATGGACAAGGGGAGGAGCTATGGATGTCATTTCTGAAATTCTGTAAGACCTTTGACATGGTCCCCCACAACATCCTTCTCTCTAAACTGGAGAGATATGGATTTGATGGGAGGACTGTCTGGTGGATAAGGAATTGTTTGGATAGCTGCATCCAGATGGTAGTGGTCAACGGCTCGATGTCCAGATGGAGATTGGTGACAAGTGGTATCCCTCAAGGGTCTGTGCTGGAACCACTGCAGTTTAATAACTTCATCAATGACATAGACAACAGGATCGAGTGCACCCTCAGCAAGTCTGCAGATGACACCAAGCTGAATGGTGTAGTTGACACACCAGAGGTATGGGATGTCATCCAGAGGGACCTGGACAAGCTGGAGAAATGAGCCCGTATGAACCTCATGAGGTTCAACGAGGCCAAGTGCAAGGTCCTGCACCTGGGTCAGGCCAATGCCCAGCACCAATACAGGCTGGGGGATGAACTGATTGAGAGCTGCCCTATGGAGAAGGACTGGGGGGTATTGATTGATGAAAAGCTGGACATGAGCCAGCAAAGTGCACTCGCAGCCAGAACGCCAGCCATCAGCGTGAAAAGAACTGTGGCCTGCAGGTCAAGGGAGGTGATCCTGCCATTCTACTCAGTTCTGGTGAGACTTCACCTGGAGTACTATGTCCAGCTCTGGAGTCCTTAGCACAAGAAGCACATGAACCTGTTGGAGAGAGTCCAGAGGAGGGCCACAAAAATGATCAGAGGGATGGAGCACGTCTGCTATGAGGACATGCGGAGAGAGTTGGAGTTGAGTCGGAGAAGAGAAGGCTCTGGGAAGAACTTATTATGGCTTTTCAGTAATTAAAGGGAGGCCTATAAGAAAGATGGGACCAGTCTTTTTAGCAAGGCCTGTTGTGACAGTTTTTAAACTATAAGAGAAGACATTTAGACTGTATGTAAGGAAGATATTTTTTACAGTGACGGTTGTAAGGCATTGGCACAGGTTGCCCGGAGAGGTGGTAGATGCCCCATCCCTGGAAACATTCCAGGTGTGGTTGGACAAGGCTCTGAGAAATCTGATCTAGTTGGAGGTGTCCCTGTTCATTGCAGGGAGCTTGGACTAGAAGACCTTTTTAGGTACCTTCCAACCCAAAGTATTTGATGATTCTATAATTCTACGATAAATCCTTACCTAGAAAAATCTGCATGTCATCTTCCTGTCATTCATGTCTCAATGGTATTGAGACTTTGTGTAGAGAGACATGAATTACTTTAAATTAAATTAGAAGATGTCTTCACCTAGGAACATTAACCAATCCATGACTTCTATGGAAAATTCTGAAGAAAAAACAAAGCTGAGTGACAAGTACCCGTGAAAAGCAGGTCACTTATTTAGACTCCAAGCTTGGGTAGAATGGTAGATACTCAGGTTTGAATGTATAGAAACTGCAGGCAAGCCTGTATTGTCTATTAATGCCAGAACCATCCATTTTTGTCCTTTATGTGTACCTGAGACCAGAAACTGTGGAGTCAGTCATGTTTGGTAAGAGCAGAAAAACTTCTCTCCTTCACGCAAGGCCAAAGACCCACAAGATCCCCTAAGAAGACAGTAGCTCTCTTTTTTAATGCAGTATGGATGGATGAGTTTCTAGACAAGCCAAGTAAAAGAGTAAATTTTAGAGGCCATAAACATGTTCAGAAGTTCTAATAGAGCAGGTATTCATGTACCTGCCATTACAATAATATTACAACTACAAGGTCTCACTACTGCACTCAAATTCCCAGTCTATTCACGTGCTGTGCTCTGTCACTTCTCCCAGAACTCACCAAGGAACAAACCTCCAGGAGACTAACCCTTGGAGGCAGTGTGACTGAAGCCTCATACGCTGTTTACAACACATAAAATAATTTTCCTAAAACATTACCCTGTTGAAAATTTGTGTAAAGAGAGGGAAATTACTACATAAGCTCCTTTTCATCATGTGTTTTGGTCTGATGGCAGCTAAATTCTGCACTCTGTGACTTTTCCCTCTGAATTAAATTATTTTATTCTAAAATGGCTGCAGAATGATGGTGCATATAGCTTTATATTGTTTATATGTCTTTAGAGATTAATAACAGAAAGCCCCTGGTACCAGCTGAACTCATATCCAGATTAGATGTAAGTTCCTGAAGTACTATTTTGATTTTTCTTTCAGTATCTTAAACTCTTCAAAGTGGGCCATGAATTATAGACATCATATCTGTATTTGTCAAATCCCAAACCACTTTAGAGGATTTGATTCAGTTGACTTATATGCTCCTAGGAGTCTAGTAGACATCCTCAATAAGATTCACTTGTGTGAAGCTCATTAATGCTGCATAAATACATATTTCTCTTGTGCATAATTACTAGAAGTAAATCATACATATCCATCTCAGGGCTTCAGTTATTATTTGATTAATACAAACTGAAATATTTTAGGAAAAGTACAGTTTGTCTTAACGCAAGAGTGGAATTAAGTATTACCTTTCAAAAAAACCCAAAAAACCCCCAAACTCAGAACATCTAAAGTACATGATGTTGAACAAATTATTAACCTTCTCATTGATTACATTTACACTTTGCTCCTAAGGCTCAAGGGACTCAACAAGGGGAACAGTAGCAATTAGCAAAGGCTCCTATTGTATGCATTCTTGCTGTGCTTGTGAACAAGTTCTGCCAGTTGATGCACCTGTACATCTCTTGGAAACACTGTGATCCATGTATGAGCAATGAAGGACAAACCTGAGCTTGTTTGTATCATCTTTTTATTTCCTGTAACATAAGTAGAATAATGGGATGAAAGCCTATCTGACTCACTGGCAAAAACCTACTGGCTTAAAAGTGACCAAGTTTTCATCTCACAGGGAAGGTAAACTTAAGTCAAAAAAGGGGAAAACAAAAAGCATCTTATTATTACATATCAAGAGGGAATTATCTTGGCGTTATGAAGGGTTAAACTGAAAGATCCATAAGATTTTGTTCACCTATTCAAAGTGCAAGAAAAATTCAAGTTGGATGAGAAGTGTAATGTGGTCCATCCTTTGCAAAATAGCAGTTCATAATAGCTGCAGTTCCAAACCCATAATTTCAGAGGTTTGGCACCCTAAGAAACAAGCCCAGTAGGTAAAGATACAAGTAAAGGTACCATTGAAACTGATAGCTCACCTCAGAGTGAGGTGAGTTATTATTTATAGTGATTAAAAATCCCTGTACGCTTCAGTGGGAGCAGAATCTGGCTTCAAGAATGAGCCTTAGATTTTAGCCTATTTACCAAACAAAAAACCTATTTTTATTTCTTCTTAATTTTTTGTTTTAGTAACATGTAATAGTTCCATCAGAATAAAGTAGCCACAGTGACACACAAATAGGAATGAAACAGCAGTCCATTGCCTGAAGGTTCAGATGCAAATCTACGTAAAACTATGATGTACGTGAAACAAACTGTACAGCAATTAAAGCATCCTGTTTCAGATTTCCCTAATCTTGAATTTTCTTGATTGCCTTATTAATCTTACTGTCATTTCTTAGTTTATGCATCACATTTTGTCAGCTATGGAAATTTCTGTCAGCTTGCCTGGAACCAGACCACACATCAATCTTGGTAGTCTTCCACTCTCAAATGTCCCTTTGGAAAAAGGTCTCACCATTCACAAATAACCAAGACTTTCCTTAAATCCTCAGGCAGAATATTTAGTTTAGCATACTACACAGAGATTGTGGTTGATGAAAAGTGGTGAGCTAAATATCTACAATAGCTGCTATCTGTTTAACTTTAAGTAGTTAATTTTATTTTTCAAGGCTTTTTTTGCTGCAGTGAACAAATACCATTTGTGCCGGGTTTGTGTACCATTCGCCAGAGTATATGATATGATTTAGTGATGTTATTTTCAGTACTTCCTGTTAAGATCGTTTCACCTGGCATAGCATAGCTTTTCACTGACAAAATAGTCCAGGAAAGCAACCTACCAACTCAGCACTTAAACAGAAGAGCAAAGGCATGTGTTTCAAACCTGGCTGCTGTAAGTATTTCTGACCTATACATTAAATTGATTTTAATATAAAGTTCACAATAAATATGGGAGTAAGATGGAAGTGGAGGCCTGTGCTCACACCCAAGCACTTCAAAAATTAATTTGCTGCTCAGTGAGTACCCTTCAGATCAGTGGTCACAGTATTCCGTTATAAACAACAGTCAAAAGTAGGAAGTGAGTCTGGATTTCCACCTAGTCAGTAAATTTTCTAACTATTGTGTTATTAGATAATATAAGATTACTCGCGGTTGCTGTAAACGCGTGCTTAAGAAAAGGTTGACCAGGTCACTTAATGCAAAGAGACTGCAGGTCTACACATGGTGACTAGAGATACTTGTTCGCTCTATTCCGAATTAATTTAATTCTGAGAATCTCATGTTCTAAGCCTGTTCTACGTCCTCAATGTTTCCTCCAGCATTTTCCAGGTACCTTCTACTTGATGTACTAACTTACCATCTCTATACCACTCAGCGCGAGGTTGTAGTCTTTTCAGGTCTGGGGTGATCAACATAGAACACTTCAGGGTCAGTGTTTCACCTTCAGTTCCAAAGGTGACTCCAAATTTCTCCAGAAACTGGACATCGATGTGGGTAAAGCAAACATCATATGACAGGGGCACTACACAGGAGAAAATGAAAACATTCTTGAACATAAGTAATATGTGCTTGGCACAAACAGATTACTATGTGATCCGTAATCAGGAGATGGAGTTCTCTGTTATACTGTATGCTGATCTGGAAATGCAACTGGGAAAGCAAAAACACCTGAGCACCTTCTATTATAACTGAATGCTTAGAAAACAAAGCCAGAACAAGCAAGTGGCATCCAATATTCTCATCTGATAAGAGTACATAAACCATCTAAGCAAAAAGAAAAAAAAATGCTTACAGTGGAAGGGCATTATCCCAGCTGGGTGAGGCTCTTCATCCCCTCTGAACCCTGTAAATAACATACAGTAAGCATTCAATCACATGAGCATCATATTTGTTTCTTTTTTTAATCATGAAGCAGGACTTACTTCGTACAATCACAGCACAATTAGTTGATGCCTGCCCATGGACATTTGTTGCAACTGCTGAATAGGTAGCAGAATCATCAAAATCAGCTCTGAAATGAGGAAGGAGGAAAACAGATAACTCTTTATGCAAATACAAATCCTCTTAATGATTGATATTACAAACCAAGCTACATCAACCCTGAGAAATATATATAAAGCTCTTCGCTGGTGTCACACGGTTCGAGACACTGATGAAAGACAGAACTGGTACTGTTTTTTATCGCAGTTTTATCACAGCTTAGAGTGCAGGCTGCATTAACTTGAGCAAACTGGAAATGACCTTTAACGAATGATCAAAAGGAGATAGCTGGAGGATGCCAGTCTGGCTATTCTCTTTCTGTATGTAACCTTCTTCCTTAATCCATCTTGCCCTTGTGCCGTGTATTTTAAGAAAGAGACATGAAAGAAAAGTACACGTGATGCTTGCAGAAATTCACTCTTCTATGGCTATTCCCAGCAGGCAGATACTGGCATTTTTTTGCATCTCTCATATCTTTTAGGCAGTGCAGAGGAAATTATACAAAGCCAGGGAAAG
>NW_010404268.1:4069-7847 GCF_000710305.1 Buceros rhinoceros silvestris | reverse complement strand
GAAAGAGAACAAAATTGTCTGTGGGCATAAATGTTTTGGCTTGATATATATTTTTAGTGAGAAAAGTTGTTTATTATGCAAGGACAATAAAATGAAAAATAAAGCAAAAAATAGTTACTTCATAGTTACTTGAAGAGGAAGTTACATTAGCAGATATATGGCCAGATGTTAAGAAATTAGTACAAACTTTGATGTCTCAGTTCTTTTCTTATGCAAAATGAAGTCAGTCAGGAGAAGAACTATTGACATAAAATTGGAATAAAGGAAAGGAAACTAAACTGTGCAGATTTATTTTTTGGTGCAATTACTCAAATTTACAGTTGAAATAATCATTTGCTATGTTTCTGATTAATATAAATATAAGTGACTACTGACTAGAAAAAGATAAAAATATTTTGGACTAGTTTTTGGTAAAATGCAGATTTGGGTACAATGAGATTTCTTCAATTTTGCTGAAATAACTTAGTCTGCACGAAGAAACAATTTTTAAAAGGTAAAATATTTAATTTTTATAAATCAGAATTAATATTTTAATTTTTAAAAATGTGTTTCAGAATTTACTTCTGCTTTGTTTTCAGAAACATACTAAATACTCTAATATGGAATAAAACAATTTGGTTTCGAATGAACAAAACTTTTTATTTGGTCCAATTCAATATTTTTGCTTGAACTTTACCATTATTCAAGTGTTCTACAATGTCTGTCAGACAAAAATGTTCATTTTTTTCATTTCTTAGAATTTCTTTTCGGTTGAGCCATCAGCTAGTCAGAGTGCTGTGTGAAACACACACAATTAAATCCTGCTTCTGTGTAGTTCATTTAGTAGTGCATTTAATGGAGGTCACTCAGAAATCTCCAGTGATGAGATACAATGTTCTGCACACATTCGTCTAGTCTCCTTGCAGAAGAACAAATTTGTTATCTTCTTGGTATCTTCCAGACAAAAGGGATGAAGTTCTTGTTGAACTTTCTCTAAGAGGTCATATGTCCCAGGTATGGAAGAAGAAAGAATGTGTAAATGTGTTTGATGTAAATTGCGTAACAGGATGCCAACTTTGGGATATGTATCACCTGTGACAGACACGTCAGACACCTATTTTTCAGCTCTTGCAAATATTCTGGACTCTGTCATATCACAAAAATCATATGTGTACTGTGATGTCTAAAACACAACTTGAAAACTTCTAAATTGAGATTTATCTCTCTAAATGCACAGGACTAACAGCTCCTCCTGGAGGCAGCTCATCAGCCACACTTTTCACAAAATAAAGCAGTAAAATCCAAAGTTTTTCATACAATTAATTATCAAAGACAAAGGGGTAAGTTCTAATACTAGGCCACTTAACTAAAAAGCCTGTAATTGCATATGAAGCACTTGAGAGTCCCATTACAGTAGGAACAGGCAAAGTAAGGTGAAAAACAATTTAAAAGAATTTAAACACTAGGCTCGATATTATTCAACATTTTTGGAGAGTTTCAGGAAGGTTTTAAAAAACTCCAATACCTGTTCACAAATCTATGTAAAGCTTAACTGATTCTCAACTTGCCTGAAAGCTGTCAGACTTGACATTTCTTTGCCTTAACTTCTTAAAAGAAGAACATATATTTTACTGTCCCATTTTCACACTATTTAGCACTTAGGTGATAAAATGCCAAAGGCAAGGTAAAACTTCAGTACAGGCTTTTTTCCTAAGCCATGTTATAATGTCTCTGTACTGAAAGGTACATAGTTCATACATTTAGCACAGCCCAGTACAGCGTCTTGGTACAATGAAACAAGCTAATGACAAAACAGGCATCTCAAAAATGTCTTTCCAGAAGGAGCATTGCAGAATTAACTCTACTGGAACCGTAACATGTTCTCATCACTCTGAACTACATCTCTACTTTAAGGAGATATAAATAGAATATACAGTAAATAGTACACAATATATACAACGTATTTAATAGCATATATTATTTATTAGTAAATTAAACAGCATCAGATCATTTGGCCCCAGTGGTGATGTGTTGGAACAGCCCTTTGCACGCCTTGGTGTGCACCAGCTCGCCAAAAGCATTCCCAGATGCAGCTCAGGAGATAGTAAGGAACCATTTCCAGAAAACAGTCTGGATATCCTGACAGCCCTGGACAAGAGAGTTGGTCTATCCCATACCAGGAGGCCACAGTGGCAGAGGACATCTTTAATTTGCTGTCAGGCAGAGCCCGGGAGTGCAAATCATAGGTGCTGATAGCCAGTATATGCCTTAGCGTACCCTGCAGGCCTTGTTCCCAGCACATGCCCTATAAATGTTTCCTGCCCTCCAGTCCCCATTTTAGGCCACTCACCAACTTGCCCGAAGACCTACGGAGTTGCAGTGTCTTCCTATCACCTACATGTCCAGGCTTCCTCTGGGTGAGCTAGACCCTCCACGAGGATGGTGCACACTTAAAACTGGCAGGGCATGTGCTGGGGGAGCCATGCTGCCTTTGTTGATGAGGACGTCCCTGGTCCTCATCCCTGATGAGGACGTGTCCTGGACTGGACATGATTTAGACAGCATACATCACCCCATATCAGAACTAAGTGATGAACACTACCCAGCCAAGGCTGTATTAAGCCATTCCCTCACAATAAACAAAGCAATACTTCAGGCTGCTTCACTTCTGTCAAATCCAACTGCTCTTTAACATTTCATTGTTGTTCCAGAGAGGTGACAACAAGGATAAAATATCAGTATATCTTAACTGAGGTTAACTCTGATTAACTACCACTCTTAAATAGTCATCACCTGTTTGCAGTGTTGGCTTCATTTTCCAGCAAAATAACAGGCAAAATAGTCAATAGGAAGTAATTTCTGTATGACACAGGTATTCAGGTCAAAAGAACAAAACAGGATTCAGGATCTAAAAAGTGCTTTATCATTAACCACAAGGTGGCATAAAAATAAACCAGAAACTATAGAAATACATATTCTGAACAAACATGAGGTCTGTACTAAACCACCCAACCATCAGAAATTTAGAGGTGTAAGAACTGCAAAGTTTTCTCTCTGAAATGAAGCAGAATGGCAGATACCTGATTAACTTTCCAAATGGGTATATATCTGTGCTCGTCTCAATCCCCTCCCCATAGTTTTGCTCTCATAAGGAACAACAAAATACATCACTTGATGAGATTTTCCTGTTTGTGATGCTCTCCAAGGTACAGAAAACAGAATATGATCCTAAAAGTCTCTAGAACAGACAGGAGATTCAAAAAGGATTGTTTCTTTAGCCCGAGAAATTCCATGTCTGAAAGCAACTATTTAACAGAAGTTACTAATGGAATGATAATTAATTTTCTTAGGGACAAAAAAAGAAAGAAGTTCCTAATCAAATGACTGACTGCATTCTTACAACAGCCTTTGCTTTTATGAAGAGAAACAAGGTACTTAAAGTTATTATGGGCATACAGGTATCAATTACCCAGGCCATGCGCTTTCTTCTCTTTCAGAGGTGCTAACAACGGTATTCATTTTCTGGAGATCACTTCTTTGAAAGCATTTACAATTCCTTGCTATGATTTCTAACCCAGCTCTCCAGGAGAGAAATCGAACCATCTCAGATAGCCTAGTACTCAGCAGAATGCCTTCAAATCTGATACTGAAAATGTGTGGGGTCAGTGGGTAAAAACCACACAGCACGTTTGTTTAATCCCCCTTCTGAAGAAAGTTGGACAGGATGGCAAATCACATCAGGTCCTTACTCTCCTTTCATGCCAGATAATGCTCAAACTAAGAATTATCCTGGAAACTC
>NW_010404268.1:0-3988 GCF_000710305.1 Buceros rhinoceros silvestris | reverse complement strand
TCTTTCCCTCTATGCTAAAATCCCTGGATTTCCTAAATTGCGTTGTAGAGAGCATTGAATCAAGACCAGTTAGAAAGGATTTTTGAAGTACCCGGGAGGTAAGGTGTGGTCTCTCCAACAGTTACTCTCCTCTCTCATGAGGGAGAATGTGTTTTCCAACCTTTGCAAAGGTCAGATAAAATATGCATAGAGTTCATTTAGATAGCATGAAGTCGAGTGCAGAGCTGTATCTGTCCCAAGGTACTAATACTTTTTGTGAAAATTAAATTGCCCTGAATCCACATGAGCTTCTGCAGTGCTAATGTTTGTGTGGGAAATATTCCCCAGGCAGATACATCTGTTTAAAATGCATATATTCATCCATCTGCCCAGTGTAGATTTAAACACAGGAGTTAAGACTGAAATAACATTTTTGCCTGAATTGGAACACTATTCAGTGCATCAAGAACAGGAAGCAGAACATAGTGAATTACAGAGTTAAAATTGCCTTCTTTGAATCCAAATGACAAAATTTTCAGTGTTATAACTATATGACATCAAAAAATGGAAGTACTCTACAGGATTACCAGTCTCACGTCCTGATTCTCCAGTCAGACTGAATTTGACTGATCCTTTGGTTTTGTTTAGTTTTGTTTTTACTGAAGAGGTGTAAGGTGTTACCTCTTCAAGACCCCAGCTATTGCTACTTACAGCAGACAGTGACTGACAGGTCAGATGACCACAGACCTCTTCATTTGGGGGATGTTGTTTGCATTTCAACACAGAAAGAAAAGCAGAAGTACGCCATGCCTGCCGTCTATACGCTCACTGGTACTGCATATCTGCGAAACCCTGGGAGCTGCAGTTTATCACCCGATCAACCCCATAGAGCTCAAAGGTTCTGCCTTCTATGCCAGGACTGACTTTGCCACAATGCCTCTCCCCTGCTTTGCTTCCACCTACAGCAGGAGAAAGTGCAGATCTCCCTCACTCCCTGTCTCTCCAGATTCAATCATCTCAAGACTTTTGTGCCTAAATCAAACTAAAATAGCACTGTGCTGACTGCAGCGTCATCTGTTAAATGAGAATAGTTAGAAGAGAAGGTTAATTCAATTTTTAAGGTTTTTGTGGGGTTTTTTTAACGCAGTGCTGGTGGTGCTGAGGAGCAGAGATCCTGCTCTGCCTTCTGGCAGCAGGTGTTACACTGCACTCTGCTGGCTTTACTACACATTTTTGCTGTTCCAAGTGCAAACCATTTCTGCTGCAATCGCTAGTACTTCTTAAGCTATGACTTAATGAAAGAGGAAAGGGAGACAGCCCTAATAAAAGACAAAATACTACCAAACTCTGAGCCTTGTATACGTGAGACTGCAGCCACATCACACTGACAGAGCTCTGAAAAATCAAACTTCCTGCCACACTCCTTCTACCTTCCAGCCCCATCAGCTCACCTAACTATGCACTGAAGATCCTGACCCCCAGTCAGGAGCATACTGCTGTCCCCTTTGTGCTCCAGCCAGCACATCAGGAAATGTAATATAGCCATTCACAGCTGCATAAAGCTGAGTGATTCATTTAGGGAGTCATCACAGCAAACAAACAAACAGAAAACCAAAACTTGTTGCTAAACAAGGAACAGCAACTAAGAAATTCAACACATTATGATTGTTAATTACTGAGATATATACTAAGACAGTAAATATTTTGCAGCTATGCTACAAGTCAAGGGAGCATCCTCATCTTGACTACATCTGATGTACAAATCTTTTCCTCTATTATGTGCCTATCCGTAGCGTAAATTAGGTGGGATAAGCAAATAAATACATTTTAAACAAGCCACCACATTTTCAGACGTATCAATCACTTCAACTACCAGTAGCTTTCCCTCAGAGGGCTCCTCACAGTCTCCTCTGCATCACCTATCAGAAGTGAAATGAAAGATGGGATGAACCACTAGCCTAGTGCAGGCTGGAAATAACTCTTCTCCTGTAATTATGAGCTGTGCAAAAAATATAATGAAATTCCAAACCCATTTCTTTACTGCTCCAGGGAGAACCTGAGCTCAAGATTCCAACTGAAGAAGCCTAAAAGGAGCAAGAAAGAGGCATTATATGATAATGATAGTACTGAATGCATGCAGAAAATGTGGTAAAATGAGCACCAAGCATCATAAAAATATGAGACAGAAAAATTAAAATGCTCTGGCTACCATATAGGCTTATGGGCCTTGGAATACAGCAAATGGGAGGGAGGAAATTGTGTCCAGTTACTGCTTTAAGACGACAAGGTGACATTCTGGTTTTGGAGCCTCAAGAATTTTTCCACTGGGATCAAGGAATACTTGTAGGAATAAATATCACACTTGCATCAGAAGGAAAAGTTCACTCCCCGAGCTTCACTGAAGCACTAGAAAGGTAGCCAAGAAATTCCAAGGCCATTCTGAATGGCTTCAGATCAGATGACATGCAGCTCAGCACTTTGGTATGAACAGCTGACAAGAGCACAGAAGTGGTTCTACTTGCCAGGGAAAAAAATAATACTCCACAATATATGTGCACAAAGGTACATGTGGAAGATCCAGAGTTAATTGATACATTTGTATAAAAACATTAATAACGTATATATTTTAACCTTTACCTATATATCCATTGTTTTCAATACAAAAAACAACTGATATTAGTAATGTGCTATCAAAATATTCTTCTGTTTCCTGCATGTTGATTTTCTGTCTTTTGGAACAGAAAATATGGCTGATGGTTGAGCTTTGAAATAAAATAATTAATAATACAGAAATAAATCTAAGGTTAGAAAATTTAATTTAACAAACTCTATAAATCTGTAGTAAAAAAATCATAATTCTGGGTCTATAATACCTCAGTATTCTTTAAAGTGGAGAAGGAAAACCTGTGGGAGAGCAGCCAGGCATCTTTAAGTGGCAAAAAGCACACTGCCAGACAGAATGAAAGAGAAACAGAGCAACCATCTCTGAAGATGGCAGCTTGGTTGAACGTGAGGGAATACATACAGGTCTGGGTCTAGTAAACAGTGGGTGATGATCGGTGGCTGTGGGAACCTGAGTGGGTGCCAATAAAAGACTGTGCTGTGTCTGAATAGATACGGATGGGTCTGAACTCTCCCAAAGCTGATCGTGGATCATGTCTACATCACTGATAACCGGCACAGGAAAGAGATAAAAAGCACCAAAGGGATGTAAGCCATTAGCACCCTTCAGCCTGATAAAGCAGCATCAACACTGATTCTCATTCTTCAGAAAGTCATTTACTCCCAAAATGTCCTGAAAGGAACCTATGTGCTACATATCTGCCAGCTGGACTCACCAAGCAGTTGCTTGTGGATGCTAACCAAAGGAAATATGCAGAGTCATGGTCACTCACTGGCAGGAAGTCATGAAAGTTTCATCTCCTGACTGTCACTCAAACACATCCAGACAAAGGAGATCATTCTCCATTTTCCCTGCTGCAAGGGAGCAGACTGCAAGAGGGCAACCTGTTTTTATCTTTTAACCTCCTGCTCTTACCTCCAGAAGTAATGTTGGTGGGAAGAATCAAATGTGTTGACACATCTTATGGATACAGAGACCATGTCAGCAAGTTATCCATGGCCTGGGGGTAGAAGACTATGAGTATCTTAGAAGTACTTGTGAGTACTCTTAGAGAAGCATCCCTTAAGAAGCAACAACATAGTGATTCTTGCAGCCATCTTCTGTACAGAGATGTGTTTCTCCCATCCTGAGCTATGAAAAAGTGGACAGTTGGGCTGGACTTTGCTGCAAGATGACAAAGGCAAGCAGTCGTTCCCAAAAGGAGAAGGAACGATACACGTATTTTTCTCTATTAATGCCACGAGGCCGTGCTCAAGGCTGCTTCCACTGCTGACAGATGGAGACAGGGTAGAAGACTGAATACTCAGCTAGCCAAGAGTTAGCCACAAATACTCCAGGTGTTTTTAGCAAAGTTGATGCTCATGTTTTGGAGAAATTGGCGGGGGG
>NW_010404267.1:62576-76748 GCF_000710305.1 Buceros rhinoceros silvestris | reverse complement strand
AACGGGCCGATCTGCAGAGGGTGCCGGTTAAAACAGATCTGTAACCGCGGTTCTGTTGTGCCGTCGTTCTGCCGAGGGTCCCTGAAAGACGTGCCTGTGCTGCGGGGTGCTGGGTGCCACCCAGAAACATGCAGCCGGGGAAGAACCATGGCCCGCGCGGCTCCCAAGGAGAACACTGCCCGGTGAGCCCAAGAGAGCCTGCGCTGCGCGGGCAGTCTGGTGCCGGCTCGGCAGACAGGGCGCACCCTTGCTGCGGGTGGTGGCAGCGTGGTCGCTCTTGGACCATGTCTGCAGATCACAGCAACTCCCTTCTCAGGGGCTCTTAACCCAGAGCGTGGGCATTCAGCTCTCAGCTCTGCAGCCATAAGAGCAATCAACGGATTCTAAAATTTCAGTCCTGCCTTTTACAGCACCGAGCACAAACTTCATGCATTCAACGGTGCTGCTCCGAATAGAAAGTGCCGTCACTGTGTGGAAAGGCCTCCTGCTCCAAGCACTCGGCTCGCCATTCCCATGTGATACAATACTCCTGAATATCCTATAGCTGGAGAAAAGGAGCTCTGAAACTATAAACGACTGGGGACACCGGCCCCTGGGTGTCCTTAAACAAGACTCAGTTCCGAGTTCTAATTAATTGATGGTGAACAGCAAGACCAGAAAAAAAAAAAAAAGAATCAAGTAATCCTCCAGCTCGAGCTTATGCCAAGCCTGCCTGTGAAATATGGATGGCGGCTGCTGTTAAGTTGTTTAGGCAGCATGCATTTTGTTGCATAATGTTCTTAAATATTTAGTGACAAGTAATAAAGATGTCCCATGGAAGATCCCTGGGACATAAAATGTCTGTGAAATGCCTCTCGCAGAGAGGCTTACAGCTTCCATCTCAGCCTAAGCGCAGGGAGAAGCATCAGCTCCTACTGCTTCCCAGGAAAACCTGCAAAGCCCCGTCCCTCCGTCTGACTGAATGTTCGTGGATCATCTTTCTACTAGTCACCTGTCCCAGTTTTCTCTCCAGTTCCCCAGCACGTGTGCTCAGCTGAGGCCATTCCAACACAGATCGGTCGGGGCCACTCTCCCAGAGATGGCTTCATGCTTGAGATAATGCCACCCCATGCTGTCACCTTGCCGTGATGAGGTTGAGATCCCCCAGCTCCATTCCGTGCTGACATCTCAGTGAGGCCTGGTGGGAATGGCTGAGAGCTGCTGGTTCTGCCACCGGTTAAAGACAACTCCCCAACACGAGGGTGATGCCTTCAATGTATATTCAAAGCTGCCTGATGAGTGTGTGCTGCTGTCTGTGGTACGGGGTGGAGTGTCTGATGATACACCTAAAGCCTCCCTCATGTCTTCCACGCAGTAGTACTGTCTGTACTGTCAGAGAGGATAAAACTAAATAATTGAACAGTATTGATCTTAAAATTGAGTTACCAGAACAAGGGCATTTCCTGTATATTTTCAAAATAAAGTCACTACGTTCCTGTCTGTACTCATCGCATGAGCCCATTGACAGGTTCGACAGTCTCAGCTTGGCGGATTTTAAAAGTCAATACAGAGAATGAGTGTGTGTGTGTGTGTGGTCAAACATCGAACACATTTAATTGTTCTGGTTTGAAGCTACAAGCCCTCAATCAAACAATGCCCTTTCCATCTTAGGGCAAAGCCTGCTGCAGTAACGCAGGCAGGCCTTACCTAAAGCAACTGTCAAGGCTTGCATCATCCATGAAGACTGTAGCACATCTGATTTAAAACACCATTTCCCCCATGTTCGGTTGTTGCCAGCTTTATGAAGATGGGTGTTTGCCTTTATCTCGAGAGGATGAGCATTACGGCGTCCAAAGGCCAGCACAGGCAGTATTCCACGTGCTGTGGGGCTGCTAAGGATAGACCTGCTAAGGATAGACCAAACAACAGGAGTTACAAATCTGAGGCTTTCAAACTTCCATTGCACAATGGCAGATACGTTAGTTATGGTTATCAGCTGTGTGATAGAGTGACACCAGCTCCTGCTCGAAAGCCGGGAACCTGCCTGCCTTGCCAAAGGTTTGGGTGCCAGAGGTGCACGTCAGGTGCTCTGTGCACCCAGAACACTGTGCCTTTAATGTGGGTTTTCACTTGTGTCTTCTCCTGGTATAGGTTACAATCACCCGGTGTTATTTGCACAGGATTTATGTCTACGTGGGGATGTTCAGATACAGTTGCATGCAGAGACCCCTGTATTTCTGGTGCAACAGCTTTCCTGCCTGTCTGAGAAGCTCTGAGCAGGGGCCTGCAGGGGGTTACAAAGAGGGGCAAGGCAGCCACAGGCAGACACGTAGAGTCTCCTCTGCTAATAGTGAGCCGAGGGTGTAGCCAGTTCCTCAAAACACAAAACTGCAGAAAACTACACATTTTAAATTATTCATGTCCTTTTCTAGGTGTCTCTGTACACAGAGAATGCTAGGAAAGCTCACAACCACTTAGGTGAATCCTTCTCTAGTCTCTAATATTCTGCTGTCCTTCAACTGCATGATCCTGTGGAAGGAGGTGTGCAGCCAGAAGAAATGGCTGTGGTCAGGGTTTCCAGTTTTGCTGATGTTCAGGTTTTTTCAAAGAGCAATTCAGTTTCCCAGTAAAATTCATTGTGCAGCATTTTTTTATATAGAAAAGAAAGTATCTGCTTTTAGGGTAAAACACTAACTCTCACTGTGGAAATCGCCAAACCCAGGTGATATAAAACAACCCCAAACCTTGGAGCTGGTCCCTTTTTTACCTTTAGTGTTGTCTGCAGTGTTGAAAGGTTTTGTTGAATGGTGGGTTCAGCACAGTCAAGATCTTCTGTCGGGAGTTGAAGATGGGTGGGCGGGTGTTGCTGGTTTGGGTTCTCTGAAGTGATATTGCAGTATATGTACAGACTGCATCGGTAATTGCCACATTTTGTTGTATTAAGGGCAACAACTTTGGCAGCTGAGAAGCAACGCAGAGCCGCGTATGTCAGATGAGCTCTGCTGGCTTCCTCTAACTGTCGCGCTGGGCTCCCAAACCTTAACTTTGTGTTTAATTATTCTCACTTGTAGCCCTGTGGGCAGGACAGGAAAGAAAACCGGTGCGTTGCGTTGTGGCAGTAGTAACCGGGATTGCAGCTTCTTCAAGGTTATGGACAAAGTGAAAATACTGCACTGTAAAGCTGTCACAAGGGTACAGCGTTTCTACCTGTTACTGAGAAACTGCTGCTAAACTGGAAAAGACAGGCAAATTGCCAGCTTGGGAGAGGTCTACACAAGGTTGTGGGGAAGTAAACCTTGTAAGAAGCATCTCCAGATTCATTTTGATACAGAAATGTTTCACAGATTAAAATCTGATAAACATGAAAATAAAATTTGCCACATCAATCACGAGCAACTGAGAAGAGCCCAAACCTAGGGAAATAACCTGTAATGAAATCAGGCTCTTACAGACTTTTGACAGTGGCATTCAGGGGCAATTTTACCTTTTATACTCTCATAATTTCCTATTTGACTTTTACTGCCAATTGCTTTAGCTATCGATTAGGAGAGGAAGAATGTGAACACGTTACACAATGCTGTTAAATATGAGTTGCAGGGATCAGTAATCAGGATTCATCCATCTAAGGAGCCATTGTACCTTGTGAAAAACCCGCGGCATCAGGAAATGTCAGAGAACTTAAGTAACTTTAAATAGCCATTAATTATTAAATAAACTTGAATTATATTAATGGACTCCATAAACTGAAGAGTTAACTCAGCACCTTGTAACGCTCTTTTGTGGTCTGAGGGCCTATATAGAGGGGAAAAAAAAAAGCAACCTAACGAGGGTCAGAACGGGTCTGTAAAGTGAGCAGTGAGGTGCAGCATCGTTCTCTGAGCAGCCAGTGCAAGGACAAGAGTCTCACAGTACCACAGTGCCCGATGAAGTGGCACTGACCCAGGCACTGCAGAGTCTGGCCTTATGGACTCTTAGAAGTGCCAAGGGTATTGCGATTTCTCTGTTGGTTTTTTCCCTGCTGGTTGGAGTCCCCTGCCTTCGTAGCACAGCAAGGCTGTGAGTGCTGCCAGCTTGGTCTTGGTGGGAGCTGGCAGATTTGGGAGTCTCCAGGACCCTTTGGGTGTCTCTGGCCGGACCGAGAGCTGGGGCAAGGGATGATCCTGCCTTACGTGTTTTTGTAGCTACTAACTAAAACGTCACACTTAATCTTATGGCTCAGTAGTAGGAGCTTTGTATTATAAAAACATTGTGTAATCATCTCGTATTCCTCGAGTTATTGAATGCACCATTTGGGAAATCGAAAGACTGATAATCCACGCAATAGTAATTTCTCCCTGTGAAACTTGATAATATTCTGAGTTTTCCACTAGTGTATCGTCTCTGGGCAATCTTGTGACCAGATCTAAAGTCATGCTAAGGTTCTGTGATGGTGATGATGTCTCTCTTTAGAATGACGATGAAGGCTTTTAACCTTTAAAATCTAACAAAAAGATCTAATCCCAGCTTTCTACACTCTCTAATTTTGCCTCCCTCGTCCCTCTATTACATGTTCCATAACTTGATTCCTTGGGGGGGACTGGGAAGGGGAGGCAAATGTGTATTTACTGGACAGGTTTGAAATCTTATGCTTCTCTCTCTCAGTTCAGCCAAAAAGAATTAAATGATCAGAACTTCCCCTGTTATTAGCATCATCTCTTTAGAAAGATACTGGGGAGGCAGCAACTGGAGGTAAAGGAGTTAAAGTTTAGAGGTTTGAAATGAACAAAATTACCATTACAGTGCAGGAAGGGAACGAAACACTTGCTAAGAACTGGGATTTTGGATGATTTGTTAGCAGCAGTTTTTCTCTGAGTCTTTGCTTGCATAATTAGTTTTCTCTGGAGATATTACTAAGGGATGTATCTGGAAAAATTATAAGGGCGCATACTGTGAATCACAAAGATGACAATTCAAATAATAATACCTGACCAGGAAAGAGGTACAATGGACACACACATCTCTTTTAAGACTGAAAGGCGATTTCCTTAAATGAAGGAGTAATTTTATATGATCATATTTATCTACATCAGAAGCAGGATATAATTTATCCCTCAGTTTTCTTTGCTGTGAATAGTTCATAGATAGGGGTCAGCCGAAAGTGAAGATGCTCAGTTCATAACAGTATGGATTCTTTAAACAAAATATAATGCAGGCTGGTCCTGGATTTGTATTTCCACAACTGGCAGATGGGTCCTTGAACCACTCAGTGCCTGATACAGGACAAGAAGCAGGGACATGGTAAACGTGGCTCTTCTGTGGTACATGCAGGGTGGTTGTTGCTCGGACATTAGAAGTGTAGGCCAGGAAGCATGGGGTTTGGCGCCGCATGGTTTCCAAAATCCCTTTCCTCTGGGGATGTTCACTCCACGGAGCTGGGAGGAGTGGGGGCAGAGACACCTGAGGTCTGGGGAGCAGCTCGCCCTGCTGGCAGCGGCACAGCCCCCCAGTCATCCACCCGCGCTGGCTTCAGCAGTGCTGAATTCAACCAGCCCTAGCAAGAGCCATGCAGGATATATAGTAAAGTCCTTTCTCGTTCTTTTAGAAATTTAATTTAAATATTTTGGTGTTACCATTTGTCTTAGAAATGAAGTCATTCTTCTTGTGCTTGTTCCTTTCAGCTTTCCTTTCATACCAGTGTGTCCCACCACAGAAAATTTGTTCTGCCTGTAAACCATACAGAGATTTGTTTTGGCAAGTTTTGGGGCGATAACCATGTTACTGCCTTCCTTACTGTCATTCAATATCTGTATTGCAGTCTATTTCTCAGCCAGCAAGGTGGTTCAAAGATGAAAAGAGAAACTGTTCAATAACCACAAAGAATTCAAAATTATGTATTATAAGGATTAGGACAGTTGGGGAAAAGGGAATAAAAGCTGTGAAGTTTCAGCTCTGTTTCCAAGCAAAATTTCTCAAGGGAGAGTGGAAAAAATTACACTGCAGCTAAAAATGAAAACGGCAAAATAAAATATACACGAAGGTGAGAATCAGGTATTAACTTTGAAATTTGATTTTGTGCTTTCCCAGCTAGAGAATTCAAGCTTTTTGGAAGCAGATCACAAACCAGAACACTGAGGGGGAGAAAAAAAGAAAGGCAGAAGAAGAGATGATTGATAAAAAGGATTCAGTACACAGTCTTTTTAATGAGACATCTCCATTTATGCTGTGAGACTGGGGAACGTGGTACCATTTAAGTACAGTGCGTGTTACAGTCTCCGGCAGCTTGCTCTTGATTAATTCCTCGTACCCCGCACACCGTTTCTGATACGTATGGCTGAATCCTTGCATAAACCAACCAAAGAGGAGCCACAGTATCAGCAATGCCCTGGATTTTTCTATGAAGAGCTTAGAGGGTGGTGCCTTAATTGACCTTTTTCATGATATAAGCAAATGTTTGTTTTCTTTATCTGGGTAGATAACAAGGCTGTGCCAATGGCACTTCAATAAAGCCATAGAAAATGCCACCAAAAAAGAAACAGAAATAAATAAGAAACCATCATACCCTTTTTCTTTCTCAGTCATGCCACATTCTGTGTGAATCCAAGCTCCAATTTATCAAAGGTTTTTAGGGCCCAGGGTCCTGTGAGGAGCCAGCAAAGGATTAATCATGAGAGTTCACACCGTTAAGGTTTAGCATACGTCCAGACGCTTTGCTGCTGTAGGATATGAGCAAAACTGTTGGGCGAAGACTTCTTCAAACAAAGTTGTGAACATCAGTGGAGGAAGCATCCTCCCAACCCTACATTTTCTGCCTCACTTGTCACCTGTAAAATTGAAAACAGGCCTCTCCACTGAGGTTTTCAATGAGGTTGTCAAATGTGCCGAGATATTTTAGGTTGTAGGTACTCATTCGTTTTTGAACTGAGCTCCTTTCATGAAGAACACCAAAGGGCCCTTAGATGACAGCAATGTTCCATTATATTTGGGTTCTATTTTAACAGCTACTTGGAAATCTAAACCCAATCACTTGAAACTGAATTTTCTATTCACCGTATAAACCTGAGACAGTGAAATTGCTCTATAATCTGTGCCGGAGAAATAAAACTATTATAACCCTTAAAGCAAAAGCCTCTGGACTTTTCCCTTCTCTCAGACATAGATCGTATCTTGGACTGTGGGTCTGTTAGTATCAGTGCAGGAACTGATCAAATTGCAGCTCTTCAAGTGTCAGGGATGTTGCAATGAAGTGGTTGTAAGGGAACACAGTTGCCAGAAGTGTCCATTCCCCCGGCCACATCCGCATGCTGTCCCTTCTGCTTGGCCACAGGGCCATAGCAGCACTGGGGAAGCAACGGGGTCCTCAAAACACCGCCTGTTTGATGTAAGACTATCTTCGTCTTGCTCGCTGCTCGCCAGATGGCTGTTTTGCCCAGAAACTGCTCTGCTAGGTTGCTTTGAAAGCGCTTGTCAATTCGGCACCTTCAGGCAGGGTAAGCGGGTGTTCCAATGGTACCTGCAGCTTCTGTGTGTCCCACGGTGTCTAAAGGTGGGTGGTCTGGGGAGCATCTGACATTGGTGAGTTCAATGGTACTTTCAGGTTAACCTCTAGCACTGTACCCTGTTCACTCTCTGTCTTCAGGAGGAGGGCACAGCCCTGAACAACCCCCGTCTTTTCTCACTTGTGTCTGTTACAAAAGGGATCTCTTGCCCAGCCATGCTGGAAATGACCGAAGCCTAAACTCATCTTTCACAGCTGTAACCCTAACTGAGCAAACCACTTAAGTACACGCTGTATTTTAGTGTGTACTTAGCTCACCCTGGTTTCAGTAAGGCTATTTATATCTTTAAAAGTTAAGCCAATTCCTAAGCTGGTGCCATGCCATCACATCTGTCTAATGTGGAAGAACAGCCTATGCTCTGAGTAAAACTTCATTAATCTTAACGGATAGAGCAGCTTTGCTGGTTTATAAGGTATATCCTTGGTAGTGTATCTTGGAAAGGTCCAGGCTCCTACTGACTGTTGGTACTTGTTTAGAACAGCCCAATGCTGTGTTTTAAAATTGCTTTTCTAGATTTTTACAATATCTGTATCCTACATACAGAACAAATAGCAATGGCCTCAAAACTTACAGAAATGTGTTCCGTTTTGGTTTGACTGATAGAAATCTGATCCTTACTCCCAAATTCAATGTCTGGCTGCTCATAGCATCTACCAGGTGAGCAGAAGATATGGTTGGAATATCCAAAACACAAAATGCATCTGCTGTGTGCTTGGGTCTAACAGAACTTTTACCTTTATGATCACTAAATTACAACAGTAAGAGACTAGAACTGGCACTTTGGCACATAAAACCTACTACACACGATTTTTGCTGAACAGTAAGTACTGGCATAATGGAGATCTATCCATCGAACAGGAACTGCCATGGTTAAGTGTCAAAAGGCCTCTGGGAGGAGCAGGGTTTCACTGAAAGGAGAGTTGCTTTTTCCTAGCTGTGCTGTGCTGGAAGTGAACTGTAGCTGGGGTCTCCCTAGGCTGAAATGAAAAGAAGCCACTTTAGGAGCACAAAAGGCAAGAAATCAACGGGGGAAAGTGTATTTCTGTTGTCATTGACTTTGGAGCTCTTTTTATCCATGAAGTAAACGCTGATTACAACTCATCACAACAGGCCATGTCTACGAAATGCTGTTGGGGCTCGCGTGATTGCTCGCAGTGCTCAGAACGGCAGGGCAGCCGACATGCTTGGCAGTCTGAGCCTCCTGCTTCTGAAAAGTGCCATGTACATGCTGGCAATGCTGACGCTTCATGCCCGTATGTATTAGCCCATTCGACCCCTCACTGCTGTGTATATTGAGCTACTATCGATATTTTCCTTACTTATCTATCTTGCATCACAGACCATCTTCCAATGCTACCATTTTTCTCATTAAACTCTGGAGGAAAGACAAATCCCTGTTCTCTAAATGTCACAGGGGCAAGAGAAGTTAAAAGCAAACATTTCCAAGGAGTTTTGTAACATGCAAACACTGGATAAGGTTTCCATTAACTGGCCAGTCTCCCGTGAGTTGAACTACGACAAAGTATTTGCCCTTTTTGTAGCTATTTCTCATTACTATCCTTAGGATTAGAACAGAAATTTCCAAAGTCCATTATGTCACTTGGATTTTCGCTGCCAACTGATACTCAAATAATTACAAACTTCAAAATCTAGAGGAAGAGGGGGAAGACATTAGATAAGCTTCTAATCCAAAACACTTTGAACAGCTGGTGAAAAGGAGGAAAAAAAATGTTCAGACCCCTGCAATGCTGTAGAAGAGATCCAAGCCTTGGCTATTTCTTGGTTTTCATCTCTTTTAATTTCTTTGAACAACAGTTGTGAAGAGAAAATATCAGTTCAGGTGGAATCACTGATTTTCAAGGATTAATATAAACCATTCTAAAGCTACCTTGCTAATGCCTGGTGGCTGAATAACTTTCACTACCTGCAAAGTCTTACTGTGATCTAGATATTAAATAATTTCATATTATGTGGATTAATATTCTCTGTGGTTTTAATATCAAGTTAGGGTTAAGGTGTTTTTCCCTAGGAAGGAGATTATGCATGCTACATGTAAATTATGCTCCCTTAATATTTAATATGATTTAGTAAAATAATTATACTTTCCTAATTGGGTTTATTCAGAATGTGGCTTAAAGTCTGCAGTATAATAGCAGCAAAGGCCTGGAGCAGAAACTCAAGGTACAGTCCTGGTTCTCTGGAGTACTCGAATCTCCTGATGGCAGGAGAGCTGAGTCCTACATGTGGAGAGGCACTGTGTGTGTGCTCCACAGCGCTTGCCGGGCATTCCACCCCTGCCACCACGTGCCCTGCGTGAAACTGGCAGAGCAGCACGGCCGCAGGCGTGTTACCTTGCCAAAAAGCGTTGATGAAGGCAATAAGTTGACACTTGCAAAGCATGAAATTGTATAGGCTCGTGGCTTAGGACCCTTCTCTGGATTTTTAGATAGGAGATGTGCACAAAGGCACGTCTTCAGACCACGTGCAAGCGGATGAGCATAATTTGATCTCTACCCATTTCTGATCAGAGCACGTGTGTAACTCCAGTTGTTCTCACTGGAATGCAACACACACTGAGTGAAATCTGGTGGCGTCCCTGTAGTATGTGTTTATGGTTTTCCACATCTAAAAGAGTGTAATAGCTGTACCTACCCTGGAAATCTTTGCCTGGTAAATTAGAAAGGTCAGAGACTCCCTGGTAACAGAGGGTTTAGTGTTAAAAGATGAAGTGTTTTCATGTACGGGAACTAGAGACAGAGGAAAGCAGTTATTAGTGATCTGTCTTGACCTTCTTTCTGGATCCTGTTAGTCTTCCACCCTTCATCCTTTCCCCGAATCTTTGATTACAAAGGTTGTCAAGAGAAGTGATGAGGGTTTCAGTGTTCTTTGCAGTGTTGGCACAGATTGCTTCGGCATCACCAAGGCTGACTGCAGAGTGTTTCGAAGCAGCTGGCAGATGCACACTGTGACGTGGTGGCCCCCAGTACCCTGGGTATGGTCCAGCCACCAACCTCGCTGTCAGCAGGAGCACGTACCACTTCAGCACCGACTAACCCAGTTCCTGGGGTTGCATTTTGCTTTTTCCATTACCATTTGCAGGATTTCTAATCTAAGGACTATGTCCTTAGTGTGTCGTGTGCAGTAAAGAAATCTATTGGAGATTTCTGTTTCACATTCACCCATTAAAAAGCAAACAAACCACAAAACCCCCCACTTGTAATGCTGATTCCTATTGCTTGAAGCCAAAAAAACCCTGCAGTTTACATCTAGTTGATGTTGATCTTGAAAGTTAGTTTCACTTTGAGTAAGACCGGAAGGGGAGCTGTCCCATGGGATGTGTGCTTAAGCAAAGGGTGGAGAGGCACTTGAGATTTCTGGCTTGTATTTATCCTCTCCAACATCCTTGATACAGATACATGGTTTCCCGGAGAACTCCTTCAAAGGCCATCTGGTTCAGAGGCATTGGGCCCAGTCCTGACTTTGCCAGATTCCCTCCTCAGAGGATAAACACCAGTAATTGTGATTTATGTGTGAAGCCTGTGTACCGGTGCAACTGCCCTGGCTCTCTGTAGGAAGTCTCCTCTTGTGAGATCCAGGAGCCACGCTGTGCCATATGTACCTATCAGTTTGATCCCGCTTGTTGGTGCTTATGAGCCAACAGAAATGGTGTTTGCTGGAGGAACAAGGAAAGGATTTGAAACTCATGAAGGCCATCTGGGCAAGGTCAGAGCACACCTAGCAGGAAGCTGCTGTCTAAATGTAATTGGGGAAGTCTCACACAGAAAAAAATCTCACTAGCAAACAGGCAGACAACTGCAGGCAGGACACAGGCTGAGCATCTCCCCTCAGAGATCAGTTACAAACCAACTGGGCATGAGCTCCAACAGGTCATTAGGGCATACACTACTTTCTCTCCAAAAGCAACTGTCACATTTTGCGTTCTCCCGTGAAAAAGCTTCTGCAGACAGTCAGGGACAAGTCTTTTGGCCCTGTGAGCCACGGGGAGCTGCCCGGCAGCATCCCAAGCGAGCTGGAGATGGTGATGCTGGGTTGGTGCTGGAGAACAAACCCTAGTGTCCTCAGCCCCATGGCAGCACTATATTGTTGCTGCTCAGCTTTCGTTTGGATCAGGTGTCCGTTCAGGTGTTTCCAGCCAAATTAAGGCTCCCTGGCAACTGTCTGCCAATGATCAGAGTGGTTTGCACCAATTGGAAAGACTTAGTTCCGCAGGTAGAAAGTCATTTTCTCCTACAGTTGAATATACAGAGTAAGACACTGATGGCTATGGGTAACCCAATCCACAGATCATCTTGCTTGTTATTATACCACCAGGTGAGGCAGCCGCTCAAAACTGAGCTGTTAGGTATTTTTCAGCCTTTTCCATTGCATTAGCAAATCTTTGTCCAAAGTACGAAGAAAAAAAGTCTTATCCACATTTGTTTATTAAAATACTGTGCTTTTAAAAGGGCATCTGTAATGAAAATGTTCAGCCTGGTGTCATTTCATTGTGAAGGTTTTATTTTGGAAGACTGTCAGGAATATGCCGTTGAAGGACAGACGAGGAAGTGGTCATAGGTGGTGTTTCAGGAGTGCTCTGAGGCGGTGCCTTTAACTGTGCCAGGAACCTCTCATCCAGCACCAGGTAGCCTAAGAAATAGTAGCAGAATGTGAGAGGAAAGGAGAGGCACTCGTGATCGCTCAGCAGGCTGCTAAAGCTGCCAAGAAGGAGTCTGAAGTGAGGTGCTTGTAGGGCATGTCACCTCCCAACTGGAGCCTCACAGCTCGAGCACCCTTACACAGAGTGCAGCAGAAAAGTGCTTTCTTTGTTTCATAACACAAAAAAGTTTATCAGGCAGCAAAGAAAGGGTTCTAACATTTTATTTTCATTTCTTCTCAGCAGTGTTCAATGCTGTAAAAAGTAATAAAAGGAAATTAATAAGTCAATCTGCAAAAGAGAGTTCAGTCGGGTGGCAGGCAGCATGCCTCTGGGGTACCCCCAGGCAGTCACGGGCAGACTGCCACGTCCCCAGCACATTGCAAAACGGGCCTCGGAGCTGCTCCTCTATTTACACCAGCAGAAGACACTATTGGGATTTTCTTGGTTTCATTTTTCTAAAAGCTGTGGGACAACGGCAGGTCAGGCAGGGTAGACCAAAACCATAAAAGTTACATGTGCATGATTTGGGCAAATGGGATGGGATGGCAACGCTCTGCTGTTGGGTTTTGTTCTGTGGTTAGTGTCAGGCTGGCTGCAGCCTGGGTAGGTCTTTGGGGCAGTTCCAGTGTGAGAGAAGTTCTCTGTGTGCAGCTGGTTACAGAGAGGAATTAGCTTCCTCATGCAATAATCTCATCCAGCATCTCCACCAAACAAGAGCAAGCTCCATGGACATCCTGTGAGAGGATGGTTGGGGTTGAAGCAACAGCCCATAATTTTGAATGTTCTGTAGAAAATATTACAGCCAGTTTTCTGCCTGTCCTGTCTTCAGTGTGCTGCAGACTCTGAAAATTAGGCTGAGGTTTTGGTCAGGAATGTTTGCTGTTAACCAGATCCTCAGCACGGAATGGGGTTTGAGCGTGAGCAGTGGAGAGGGAATTTCAGATTTCATTGTTCGTAACTGTTCTGAGGAGCCCTGTCCTCAAAGATATGCTTTTCTTTAGACAATACATCATGCGGAATCATGCAAGATTCTTGGGTTTAGAACCTTGCAGATCGCACAGGCAGCCATGTGGTATCCCAGGATAATCAAGGACATACCCTCTGTGTATTAGACTGGGCAGCATTTGAAGCTGAGGGATTTATAAGCCATCCTTTTCCTGCTAGCACATTGTGAAATGGAATTTCACTGTATGCTCACAAATAAAATGTTATTAAGAAAACATCACAATGGCTCTCAGTCAACAATTTTTCTTTTATTTGAGTGAAATTATGGATAAAAACTTGAAGGGAAGCATTGGCTTCAATTTATTGTTCCTCTTAAGACAGTTAAATATTCCATTAACTGTAAGCTAAGGCATAATACAGGAGGTGAGTGATGGAAGATTAATGACCTGGTTTAAAGGTACACGTTAAGTCATTTTATTTCAGCAGCTCAGAGTGAGAAGTCTCCAATTGAACTAAGTCCATATAAGGGAAAAAAAATCTGAAGCTTATGAGGGAAAATGTTTTTCACTGTTAAACAAACCAGATTAGATTCTCAGCCACACTGCATTTTTCAAAAGAGCCGTTAAATTTATTGTTCCACTTAATATTTATCTGAACTGGTACCAAACCACCTCATCCAAGGTCATCAGCTACCCCACTTCAGTAACCACACGACAAACAGGGATAAATTTCTGTCCAGGCATTTTATATTGTAAGTTGCTTTGCTTCAGCTTACGTCCCTTCAAGTGCCCGAGGGGAGGAAGGCAGGAACGCAGGATGCCCAGGATGCCCATGCAGAGTGCACAGCAGCGGGTTCCCGCTACCCTGCAGGTGACCCGCGTTCGCTGCCTGGACAGGTCTGGAGCTCTGCTCATCGTGTAGGCTCCTTCTCAAGGCAGTGGGGAACGCAGGGTTCTCCATGGACATTAAACCCACATGAAGGCTGAGGAATTGCTACGGAGAGGTTTGTGTCCCCTCTCTCAGCTCTGGAGGGAGCCAAGCTGCCCGGCTTTCCCT